>NC_042617.1:2065610-2271643 GCF_901001135.1 Rhinatrema bivittatum
GTGACTGGGATCGTGGCCTTCTTGGTGACCGCGGATACCGCCGCATCCACCTTGGGCACTCGAAGCAGCTCTAAAGCATCCTCCAGCAGAGGATATAGCTTATCCATGGCTTTACTCACCTTCAATCCAAGGTCTGGAGTATCCCACTCCTGGAACAGCAAGTCCGTAGCCGAGAAACGGAAAGGGAAGGAGGTAACAGGGCCTCTCAGACCCAGTAATACCGGATCCATCGCTCCCAGTTTGGACTCCTTGGGCGGACCCTCAATGCCCAGCTCAGCAAGAATGGAAGGATAAGAGGTCCGAACTCCTCTCTCCTAAGAGACGGACCACCTTTGGGTTGTCACGTTCTGTGACATGCGAACCCCTCGCTGAGCCTTGATGATGTTCATCAACGTCCCCATCTACCCCCTGCAGGGGCTGGGACTGAGGGTCTGGGTCTCTAGGATCAGTAACTTGATCAGAGGTAACTGAGTCAGTCTGAGGGACCTCTGTTCAGAAAGGGTGCTTAGGTCTCGATGGGTCAGCAGCCCCCTGAGACCCAGAACGTTTCTTGGAAATAGGCTTGGACCCCAGAGAGACGGATTTTAAGCCAGACTGCTGCTTCCCTGATTTTTTTGCTTTATAAGCTTTATGGAGCAGTAAAACAAAGTCCAACAGAAAGAATAAGAGGAGGAGTCAGAAACCCCCTCGGGGCTCTCCTCCGTTGCTGGCAAATCATGATGCAAAAGGTCCCTTTCACCTGGGAACCTCTACTGAGGAGAAAGAAGAGAAGCGGTAAAAACCCCTCCCCCATCGCAGCACAAGTGGCAGCTCTGAAAGACTGCAAAATGGTATCAGACTCCATGCTGAGCGGGAACGGGTCAGCACCAGCTTGACCTGCAGTATCTGAGCCCGCAGTCACTCGGGTAGATTTAGTTTCTACTATTTTGACAGCATTAACAGCCCCGGAGGACACCCCCCCGTCCCCGGCAAACACGCGGAGCAGAGGCCCTCCCGTGAAAGGCGCACGCAGGACGAGCCACACGCACTGCATGAAGAAGATCGCAGCATCGAGAGAAAACAGAAATTTACACGGACAAGAAAAAATGTGAAAAATACCTCACCCCCGCTCCAGGAAGGAGAGAGCAGCCGCAGGGATACTGCCGGCAGAATGAAAAGTTAAACTTTTTATTTATTTTTTTTTTTTAGAAACTTGCCCGGCAGAGGTCCAAGGTGCTGATTCCTGTAGGGTGGAGTGAGCCGGGCTCCCCGGTGTCGCACCCAGAGCTGCCCAAGAAAGAAATTAGAGTCCTCGATCCTCTTCTTATGCAGCTGCCTCACGACCAGTGGGGGATGGGCCTCTCAGGACCTCACAACCCCTGGGAGGCTGAGGACAACACGGCCACGACTAAAGTTTGTGTTTTTTTTAAAGCCAAATTGACTAAGAAATAAGAAAAGGAACCAAAAAACCCACCTAACTCTGACTAACTCCCAAAACAAACTACCACACAGCCCAGACTGCAGGTTTGGCCCTCCCACATCTGCTGGAGGCACAGGAAACTGCCGGGACTGTAGGGGGGGCCATTCTATTTATAGGCGGAGCGTTGTTATGGTAACTGCTCTGTCTTCCATCTGCTGGGGGGGGGGGGGGCCAACCCAGGCGTCTGGACTGATCCGGGTACGGACAGGGAATTTTCGTTCCTGTAGTACCACGGATCAGTCCAGAATCCACCCGGATTGGAGGGGGAGAGTCTTCCGCTCAGCTATAATCCTTTCAGCAAACTTCTGTTCTTTGTTTCTTCATAACTTACCAAGTTTTTATTACAAGTTTTTTGCAAGTTTTTATCAAGTTTTTGGCACAATGTTTTTGGCTTGAGTACAGATCAATACTGAGCTACTGCAGGTGGCACCAGGGCTTATCAAGCAGTGTCAGCGAGGCTTCCTCTGTCTCCATCTGCTGGCAGGAATGAATAAACCCAGGAGTCTGGACTGATCCGTGGTACTACAGGAATGAAAATTAGCAGGTAAGACCCAATTTTCCTATAATTTAAAAAAGAAAATTGGGTCTTACCTGCTAATTTTCGTTCCTGTAGTACCACGGATCAGTCCAGACAGTGGGTTGAGCTGCTATGAATGAGTAGGGTTGGGGAGGAGTGCACAAACATTATCCTCTCATACATGTATATATACATACGTTCATTCTCACTCAAACACGCATGCTCCCATTCTCTCTCTCTCTCACACAAGCCATTTCTCATCCACCCAGGCTCTCTTCTCTTTAACACTCACACATACACTCCCCTCTTTCAAACACACACTCTCTCATCTCATTCAAACACACACACACACTCCCTCATATATACATGCCATTACATGCTCATACAAGCACATATGCTCCTTCTTTCTCTTACACTCATGCTCTGTCACACACACACACAAACTTCCTGTCTCATTTACACACAGACACTCCCTGTCTCTCTCATACACACACTCCCTCACATATACATGCTCTCTCATGCTCTAATCACACAAACACACACCCACACATACAAGCGCCTCTCTCTAATTCACACAGGCACACATACTCACACCCCTCTCTCTCACCCAGGCTGCTCCCTCTCTTGCACTGGAATCTAAATTGGGAGAGAGTTCCAGTGGCCTTCTTCTCACTCAGGCTGCCAGTGGGGATGGGTGAGTCGGTGGCCCTGCTGCCTACACTCTTTGACCGCTGAGATAGGATGTGCTGGTGGCCCTCTTCAGTGTTCAGACACCAACAGTATGAGGTTTGCCGATGACCTCTTGGGCCTTCTCTTTTTTGGCTGTCATGGAATGGAGTCTGTCAGGCTTCTTCTTGGTGCAGATTTTCACAGACCCCCTGTTATGATCTGGTGGATCCCTGGGGATTCCACGGACCACAGGATGGGAGCCACTAACCTATGCCATGCTCCTTCACTCCCTCCCACCCACCCACCACTACTGTTTGGTACCTACCCCTCAACTCAGCCTCCTCCTGCTATACTTGTATTCTCTCTATGGTCCCACTTGACCTTTTCATGTTCAGTTTCCTCTTCCCCCATTCCCCTGTTGACGTCCCTCCCACCTACTTTCCTGCCTCTCACGTTCCCCTCAAGGTCTTACCAGTCTGTTCCACAAACATTCCTGTTAGCCTTCCCCCTGCATTACTCCTCCATCCTGTCACAATTCTGAAACCTTCTCTCCACCATCTTCATTTCCTGACATCTTGCCTTATTTTCACATATCCGCACCTGATGGTCCATCTGATCATCAATCACATCCTCCTTCTCCGCATCAAGCAGCCTCTTATCCAGCTGCTGCAGTTGGAACAAGTGAAATTCCTGCTGCAGCTCTTCCGACTCGCTCACATTTTTCAACATCTGCTGTGGGAATCGGTTAGGAAAGCAAAGGCCAATCTTATCAATAACAGCACTCTCCAGCCAGATCTTTCCCTGGGTCAAGAGACGGTCCCCCAGATAATACCTGAAACACAAGCATCATGGGAGAAACAAGCACCACACTCTCCACCAGCCTGACCTTTCCCTGGTCAAGAGACTGTCTTCCCAGATAATACCTGAAACACAAAGCATCATGGGAGAGACAAGCACCACACTCTCCAGCCAGATCTTTCCCTGGGTCAAGAGACGGTCCCCCAGATAATACCTGAAACACAAAGCATCATGGGAGAGACAAGCACCACACTCTCCAGCCAGATCTTTCCCTGGGTCAAGAGACGGTCCCCCAGATAATACCTGAAACACAAAGCATCATGGGAGAGACAAGCACCACACTCTCCAGCCAGATCTTTCCCTGGGTCAAGAGATGGTCTCCCAGATAATACCTGAAACACAAAGCATCATGGGAGAGACAAGCACCACACTCTCCAGCCAGATCTTTCCCTGCATCAAGAGACTTTTCCAGATAACACCTAAAACACAAAGCATCATGGGAGAGACAAGCACCACACTCTCCAGCCAGATCTTTCCCTGGGTCAAGAGACGGTCTTCCCAGATAATACCTAAAACACAAAGCAACATGGGAGAGACAAGCACCACACTCTCCAGCCAGATCTTTCCCTGCATCAAGAGACGGTCTCCCAGATACTACCTGAAACACAAAGCATCATGGGAGATTCAAGCACCACACTCTCCAGCCTGACTGTTCCCTGGGTCACAAGATGGTCTCCCAGATAATACCTGAAACACATAGCATCATGAGAGATTCAAGCACCACACTCTCCAGCCTGACCTTTCCCTGGATCAAGAGATGGTCTCCCAGATAATACCTGAAACACAAAGCATCATGGGAGAGACAAGCACCACACTCTCCAGCCGGATCTTTCCGGTATTCTGGAAAACCATCATGGGACAGATTAGCAGCATACTCAGTAACCAGACAAGTCTCCTAGTCAAGAAGACATTCCACACACTATTATCAGTGCCAGCACTTTATTTGTCTGGAAGAGAATGACCATAGTTGAGATGGAGACAGGGAATAAAGGTCTTACCTGTAAAATGTTCAAAAGTGTTGGCGAGTTCCAGGCCAGAGAGGAACAGCATGGGCTCAAGAAACTGCTGCAGCTGTCTCAGTGTTTCTATTGGAGGAGTCCATCCAGCTTTCCTGGATCCGCTGATCAATGTAACGAGCAAACTGCTCACTGACCTACAGAAAAGCATACACAGTGACCCAGTGAATGAGCTAGAAACCTCTGTGCTATGGAGAAGAGGACACAGTAACCCAAGGTACACAGCTGGAAACCTTTATACTCCAGAGATCCAGCAAGTCAGTGAAAGAGATGGAAACCTCTGTGCTATGGAGAATAGGACACATAACTCAGGATACACAGCTGGAAACCTTTATATTTCCAGAGATTCAGCAGTCATGAAAGAGTGGAAACCTCTGTGCTATAGAGAATAGGACACAGTAACTGAGGGAACACAGCTGGAAACCTTTATACCTACAGAGATTCAGTGAAAGATGGAAACCTCTGTGCTATAGAGAATAGGACACAGTAACTGAGGGAACACAGCTGGAAACCTTTACACTACAGAGATTCAGTGAAAGAAATGGAAACCTCTGTGCTATGGAGAAAGGACACAGTAACTGAGGAACACAGCTGGAAACCTTTATACCTACAGAGATTCAGTGAATGAGATGGAAACCTCTGTGCTATAAAGAACAGGACACAGTAACCCAAGGTACACAGCTGGAAACCTTATACCTCCAGAGATCCAGCAAGTCAGTGAAAGAGATGGAAACCTCTGTGCTATGGAGAATACGACACACTAACTCAGGATACACAGCTGGAAACCTTTATACATCCAGAGATTCAGTGAAAGAGATGGAAACCTCTGTGCTATGGAGAACAGGACACAGTAACCCAAGGAACACAGCTGGAAACCTTTATACCTCCAGAGATTCAGTGAGTCAGTGAAAGAGATGGAAACCTCTGTGCTATGGAGAAGAGGACACAGTAACCCAAGGTACACAGCTGGAAACCTTTATACTTCCAGAGATTCAGCAAGTCATTGAAAGAGATGGAAACCTCTGTGCTATGGAGAAGAGGACACAGTAACCCAAGGTACACAGCTGGAAACCTTTATACCTCCAGAGATTCAACGAGTCAGTGAAAGAGATGGAAACCTCTGTGCTATGTAGAACAGGACACAGCAACTGAGGGTACACAGCTGGAAACCTCTGTGCTATGTAGAACAGGACACAGTAACTGAGGGTACACAGCTGGAAACCTCTGTGCTATGTAGAACAGGACACAGCGACTGAGGGTACACAGCTGGAAACCTCTGTGCTTTGTAGAACAGGACACAAACTGAGGGAACATTCATTCGTTAGTTGTTTGTAAACAAGGTTCTTTATCGGATTTATTTAACCCTTGGATTTATTTAACCCTTGATATATGGTCTCTCCCGACGCAGTTGTCCTATGAAACATTGCCCATGTCGGGTGGACTGTGTAATTTATATTGAAACTGGAGTATCCTGTTACATCTGAAAGAAGTTAAATAAACCTTTTTGAAAAAGGACAACTGAGTTTTCTGCCCTACCTTTATATTACTTTGTGTACAAAAGAAACCCATTTGAAGACATTATCCCAAGGAAAACACAAAACCTGCTCCTAAACCCACTGAACAACACACATACATGTACACCTTCAACTGCCATTCTTACCCTTCCCAAAGATCAGAGAAACAAAAGAACATAAGAACATGCCATACTGGGTCAGACCGAGGGTCCATCAAGCCCAGCATCCTGTTTCCAACAGTGGCCAATCCAGGCTATAAGTATGTCCCTATGTCAACTTGATTAATAGCTGTTAATGGACTTCTCTTCCAGGAACTTATTCATACCTTTTTTAAAACACAACTACACTAACTACCCTAAGCACATCTGCCAGTAATGAATTCCAGAGCTTAATTCTGCATTGGGGAAATAGAATTTTCTCTGATTAGTTTTAAATGTGCTACTTGCCAACTTCATGGAGCGACCTCTAGATCTTCTGTTATCTGAAAGAGTATGTAATGGACTCTATGGTCATGCTACAAGTAAATACTGGGTGGTAAGGTTAGCTAGTTAGTATAGGATGCTTAGTGGGGAGGATCCAGTCAAATTCAACCCCTCCTTCTGTGGGGTCTGGAATGGCCATCCCCCTGGGTAGGATATATAGCAGCTTCCTAGCTTGGGCGAGGGGGGGGGGGTAACTCTCTTTTGGTTTGCACAAATTAAGGAGGTAGATATGAGCTTATCATTTGTTGTTTTGTAAGCCCAGTCAGAGGAGCCAAGCAAGCCCTATTTGGTGGTCCTGACCAGGTTTGGGGGGTGTTCCTTTCCAGTCCACTTACTGCCAGATCTGGATTTTGCCCTCTGGGCACATTTTTTGGAATTTACTATTTTAAGTGGTCGGAGGTTTACTGAGCCTGAGAGCTCCTGGGCCCAGGGAATGGGGAACCCTGGGTCTGGGGCTGTGCAGGTTAGGGAAGACCTTCCCTCCATACCCTTCATGAGGAAGGGGGTGCCAGTGACCCACTGCAAGGATACACTCTGGCATTATCTTCAGTTTTTGGTAAGATTTGATTTCAAGATCCAGAGGAAGTTCTAGCTGCCTTCCTTCCTGTCTGAAGCACAGAGCATCCTGCTTCAGGGGACCCCTCCCATCAAAACAAAGAGATCATAAAATAAACGACTGGGGGTTCACGAGATGCGGTGAGCCAGGTAAGATGCGCTTCACCGGACTCCAGGTGTCACGCTCTCAATATCATCTTTTCTTAGCTGCTCCAGAGCTGTTTCTCACCTAATATTGCTTGGCTCCATTTGTGTATGTGTCAATTGTGCCGTTTATGTAGCGCTCTCTGTCTGGCTTGCCCATAAAAAGCGGCAAGAAAGAAAGAGAAACCTTGAGGGACAGAGTCTAAGATGGTGGCAAACTAGACCTGCAGATGGAAAAGTGGCCGACGCGATAGTGGAGGTGATCAAAGCAGTCGTTTTGACGGATCTGGATGATAAGCTCTCAGGAATCTTGGTGCAGCTCACGGAGGTGCGAGCTGCACTGACTGAGCTAAATCCCCATCTTGAACAAATTGAGGGAGGAGTCTCCCTCTTAGAAGATGACTCCCTTGCAGCTTCTGCTAAAATGGTGACCCTGGAGAAAACAGTAGCAGAGCAGGCCGCCAAACTCAATGATCTAGAAAATAGATCCACGCTCTGACCTATGATTTCTTGGCCTCCCAAAAACTATTGCAGATAGAAATCTTGGGACCTTTTTGGAGTCCTGGCTGCCAGAGTTCTTGAACATTCCAGAGCTGGACTCAGTTCTTCGGATCGAAAGGGCCCACTGTTTGGGACTGTGGAAGGAATAGGACTCCTGTCCGAGAATAGTTATTGCGAAAATTCTGAACTTTGCCCATAAACAGACTGTTCTTCAAGCTTATCAAAAAACAGATAAAATTCTCCCTTCAGTTTCCAGCTAGTTTGAAGCTCAGGCACACGGATCGGGTCAGGTTTTTTGACTCTGTGGAAGATGCCCGGAAGTTTCTGAACTCTGTGCTATTGCTGACACAACTGAGGATGAATTTTTCTTCTTCCTGGCCTCAGGTGTTACTTCAATTCAGTTAATGGCAGCCGCCACATGGTCTTCTTCGGATCTGTCTTTTTCCGGAAACTTGATCAAGTTTGAGAGCTTCTGAAATCTTCAATTCTGTTGGACTCTTAATTTCTTGCAGACTTTTCAATTGTGAGTTTGGTGTTTTATAAAACCTTTTTTTATTTCTACTGTAGAATGTTCCCACGAGGCGCCAGGACCCTGTTGAGGAGTGGAGGCTTCGCTTCATTAAGGCAGCAACATGTTTTTGTACTATTGGACTGAGATGCCATGGGGCTCTACTCTGTTTCTCCACATTTTCACTTATTTAATTTAATTTATTTTATCGTATTCTCTCTCATTTTTTCTTAACTCCCCATATTTTTGCATCTTATTTTTATAATTCATTTTTATCCTATTTTCATTCTATTATTATTTTTTCTTTATTCTTTGTTTACTCATATTCTGTTTGGATCGCCCATGGGCTATCACCCCTCTGCTCATTCTTGTTTTCATTTTTGTCTGCTTCTTTGCTTTTATTTTTCATTTTCCTTTCTCTTTCTCAGTATCATCATTTATCTTTTTTTTTTTGTCATCTCTAATTTACTACCTAGTAGGCGCCGTGATTCTTCTCTGTTCTAGTTCATATTTTATTTTTATTGTGATTCTGATTTCTTCCGTGGCTTCTGAGTTTCAAGATTTTCCCTTATTTTAATCTTTACTTTTTCTTGGGGGCGCGACACCTGCTCACATCTAAACATGACCTCTCTCCCCTATTGCTTCAGGGATTGTTGTTTTTTTTGGAAGGTTTGTAGGGTATGGGAAGGGATTTGGGGAAGGGTAGGGGGGAGGGTACTTTTAGGTTTTAGTTCTCGGGGTCAATTATGGCTGAGGAAGATGCTTAAGATATTTTTCGATAAGGGGGGAAGGGCTTGGAGTGGGTATGGATTGTACACCTGGGAATGTTGCAGTGTGACCTTTGTGTTAGGTTGCTAATGGAATGTCTAGGATCTCTGGGGCATTCTTTTCTGCTAGAAACATGTCTGCGGGCCTTGGCAGAGTAATATAGCATTCTTCCCAATTTATTTCTCTTTATACCTCCTTTACACTAATTGGCATGTCTGGTGACCTTACCCGGGTGATTTCTTAAAATGTCAACAGTCTGGGTTCCCCCATAAAAAGAAAAAAAGTTCTGCTTCATTTATGGAGATGTAATGCCACCATTGCTTGTCTGCAAGAAACCCATCTCACAGTGACAAAGTAAAAAGCTGACATGGGGATGGGTAAGTGCCTGCTATGTTACTGCTGCCAAGGACAAAAAAGCAGGGGTTGTATACTCATTAACAAATCGGCTAACTTTCAGGTGCACAAAGGTTGTCATGATATGGATGGTAAAGTTTTGCAAGTTGCAGGATCTCTACATGGAAAAGAGGTCTCTAGATGTAGTTTATATGCTCCTAACAATTATTCTCATGATTTTTTTGTCTATGTTCTCACCCAACTAACATTGCATACTCAAGGTTTCCTGATGGTGGTAAGGAACTATAATTTTGTTCATGATTCACACTTGGATAAATATCCTTCAGGTCCTTCTAAATCTTGCAGGAGTGACAAGGGGGTGGCCTTTTTATGTGCTGAACTGGGTCTTTTAGATTCTAGGTGGGTTCTTCATCCTGAAGAGAAAGACTACACCCATGTTTCCAGAGCCCATGCCTCCCTCTCCTGGAGTAACTCAAGCAGTAATAGGCCCCCAAGGCATCTCTGATCATGCCGTGATCTGGATCGATCTATAGTTTTCTGTTGTAGAACCTGGGGAATGTTTTTGGAAATTCCCAAGTTTTTTACATAATGACCTGGAATTTCAGTCATTTCTCCAGAAACATTGGGAGGATTTTACCCTTCATAATCAAGAGCACTTGGGCAACCCCCTGGCTTTTCTGAGAAATGGGGAAAGCAGTAATTCGAGGGGGAAATCATAAGAACATAAGAAATTGCCATGCTGGGTCAGACCAAGGGTCCATCAAGCCCAGCATCCTGTTTCCAACAGAAGCCAAACCAGGTCACAAGAACCTGGCAAGTACCCAAAACCAAGAAGATCCCATGCTACTGATGCAATTAATAGCAGTGGCTATTCCCTAAGAAAACTTGATTAATAGCCGTTAATGGACGTCTCCTCCAAGAACTTATCCAAACTGTTGCGTCCGCTGATCGTAGATGACTGCGACCGCTCTGCCTCACCTCTTTTTTACCTTTCTCCTCCTCCATGGGTAAGATGGCTGCCTCCGGTGCCGAGTGCCAAAACCCTCGACATCTCCAACACAGCATGGGCAACCCCATCCGCCATGCTCATTCCTGTGGCCTCCTAGGGCACGTTGCCTATGCTTATCTACACGTCATGGTGGGAACCTGGGGGCGTCCCCACCGCATGATGTCAATACCTCCGTGAATTTAAGCCTCCGCTATGCTCCTAACAAACGAGTAAGCAAGGACTTCGGTTTAGCTACTCTGACCGCTTCTAAGCTTCACGCTTGGATTCCTCGCTACCTTCCGGGGTATCTCGCTCCTGAAGAAGCTCTGGGCACCCGCTCCTCGGGGGCCTCTCGCTTCCAACTACCCTTCAGGGTTTCTATCTTCTATTTATTTATTTATTTATGTATGTATTTATTTATTTAATATCTCTTAATATACCGATACTCAAGATAAAAATCTTATCGTACCGGTTTACATCAAACATGGGAAAACCAACGATATAGGATCAGAAAGTTACATGAAATAGGGTAATGAGTTCAGGATAACTATGAGAGGAAGAAAATAGCTTAACATAGCGCAACTATAGAGTAGATAACAAGTAGAGTTAAATAGTAACTAGGTGAACGATTTCTTAGGTTAACAGTAAACAAACAACAATTTTTAAATCTCTTCATAGGTGATCATATAACCAATAGTTTTTAAGGTGGGTAGACCTGAATGTGTAGGGCGACGGATTGATGGAGAGAGGATGAGGCTAAGGGGAAGGGGGGGGGGGGTCGGAGGTACCGGAAGGGGGAAAAGACCCAAAGGGGGGGAGGAAGGGAAAAATGGGATGAGAATCTAGCAGGGAGGCTAGCATTATTACTGGTTGGGAAGGCTTGTTTGAAAAGCCAGGTTTTCAGTTTCTTTCTGAAGGAGACAGGGCATTGTTCCTGGCGAAGCTCTGGAGGTAAAGAGTTCCATAGAGAGGGTCCGGCAGTAGACAAGGCACGTTTCCGAATGGAGGGGTGAAGTGAGGCTTTAGCAGGGGGTGCGTGAAGAGATCCTTTGTAGGCCGTTCTGATTGGTCTTGTAGATGTGTGAAGGTTGAGTGGAATTATGAGTTGTAGAGTGGGTTGAAGGAAGATGGTTTTGTGGATAATGGTCAGAGCCTTAAACAATATTCTAAAGTTGATGGGGAGCCAGTGTAAATTTTTGAGTATGTGTGTGATATGGTCTCTTCTCCTTGAAATGGTTAGGATCCTAGCTGCCGCATTTTGGAGCATCTGTAAAGGTTTTGTTGTGGAGGCCAGAAGGCCTAGGAGTAATGCATTGCAATAATCAATTTTTGAAAACAGAATGGCCTGAAGGACTGATCGGTAATCATGAAGGTATAGGAGGGGGGTCTGAGATGTTTTAAAACATGTAACTTGTGGAAGCCTTCTTTGGTGGTGTTGTTTATGAACTTTTTGAAGTTCATGCGGGTGTCTAGAGTTGCTTCAAGGTCTCTCACATGGTTTACTGATGGTATGACAGTATTGCTGACGAGTGGGTTGGAGTCATTTGGGGTGATGACGAGGATCTCTGTTTTTGAAG
Source organism: Rhinatrema bivittatum (assembly GCF_901001135.1). Taxonomy (NCBI): domain Eukaryota; kingdom Metazoa; phylum Chordata; class Amphibia; order Gymnophiona; family Rhinatrematidae; genus Rhinatrema; species Rhinatrema bivittatum. The sequence goes on from NC_042617.1 coordinate 2,077,521, forward strand.
TGTTGAGGACAAGCTTGAGGCTGGAAAGGAGAAGATTAATGGATTGAAGGCAGCTATTCCAGAAATTTAAGGTTTTGGAGATCGGATCTGTGAAGGGGATCAAGATCTGTACGTCGTCGGCGTAAATGAAGTGTGTCAGGTTAAGACTTTGTAAGAGCTGGCATAGTGGTAGGAGATAAATATTAAACAGTGTAGGGGAGAGAGACGAACCCTGGGGTACTCCGTGAGTGGAAGATACGGGGTGGGATTCGTTATTATTTATTCTGACCTTGTAGATCCTATTATTGAGGAAGGATTTAAACCAGTTGAGGGCGGTCCAGCGATGCCGATGTTGGAAAGTTGGTTGATGAGGATTGAATGGTTCACTGTGTCGAATGCTGCTGAGATGTCAAGTAGACCAGTAGAAAGGATCTTCTAACTAATACAACTGCTCCTTGGGGGTCTCTTCTCTTTCAGGATCATCTGTGCTCCCAGGTACTCACTCCGAGGGCCTAACAGCTCAGCGTATCCTGCACCATGGACCTCTGGTCCCACCTTCAACACCTACTAGGAGGATTCCTGCACTACTCTTCAGTGAGTACCTCTATGCTCCAGTTCTCCATTTCCACCCTCCAGGTTCGGCTTATCCCACTCCGCGGAACACTACCAACCTAGTACATCCGGGTGAGACTTCACTTCTGAGACTGTCTGAGCTTATTGGCACCTTGCTGGACTTCTGTGCCATCCATTCCTGCGCAAGTACCATCTATCTACAGCAGTACAATAAAGCTTTTCCTCTCAAGTGTCTGCTCTCTGAGTCTAGCCTATCGCTGTGGTTCCTCACGGGGCCCCTCCCCATGGGAGGAGTCATCACCACTGCGACTAAGAATCCACTCTATGCCACAAACTAAACACAAACCTTTTTTGAACCCAACTACACTAACTGCACTAACCACATCCTCTGGCAACAAATTCCAGAGCTTTATTGTGCGCTGAGTGAAAAAGAATTTTCTCAGATTAGTCTTAAATGTGCTACCTGCTAACTTCATGGAATGCCCCAGGTCCTTCTATTATTCGAAAGTGTAAATAACTGATTCATATCTACTCGTTCAAGACCTCTCATGATCTTAAAGACCTCTATCATATCTCCCTCAGCCGTCTCTTCTCCAAGCTGAACAGCCCTAACCTCTTCAGCCTTTCCTCATAGGGGAGCTGTTCCATCCCCTTTATCATTTTAGCTGCCCTTCTCTGTACCTTCTCCATCGCTACTATATCTTTTTTGAGATGCAGCGACCAGATTTGTACACAGTATTCAAGGTGCGGTCTCACCATGGAGCGATATAGAGGCATTATAACATTTTCCGTTTTATTAACCATTCCCTTCCTAATAATTTCTAACATTCTGTTTGCTTTTTTAACTGCTGCAGCACAGCTGACGATTTTAAAGTATTATCCACTATGATGCTTAGATCTTTTTCCTGGGTGGTAGCTCCTAATATGGAACTTAACATCGTGTAATTACAGCAAGGGTTATTTTTCCCTATATGCAACACCTTGCACTTGTCCACATTACATTTCATCTGGCATTTGGATGCCCACTCTTCCAGTCTTGCAAGGTCCTCCTGTAATGCATCACAATCCGCTTGTGATTTAACTACTCTGAATAATTTTGTATCATCCACAAATTTGATAACCTCACTCGTCGTATTCCTTTCCAGATCATTTATATATATATTGAAAAGCACCGGTCCAAGTACAGATCCCTGAGGCACTCCACTGTTTACCCTTTTCCACTGAGAAAATTGACCATTTAATCCTACTCTCTGTTTCCTGTCTTTTAACCAGTTTGTAATCCACAAAAGGACTTTTTAGTTTTCTTAGGAACTTTGTCAAACGCCTTCTGAAAATCCAAATATACTACATATACTGATTCACCTTTATCCACATGTTTATTAACCCCTTCAATAAAATGAAGCAGATTTGTTAGGCAAGACTTCCCTTGGGTAAATCCATGTTGACTGTGTTCCATTAAACCATGTCTTTCTATATGCTCTACGATTTTGATCTTGAGAATATTTTTCCCGGCACTGAAGTCAGGCTCACTGGTCTATAGTTACCCAGATCCTTTGTGTCTTCTCGCAGATGTAGGATAAATAATACCATTCTATAGTTAAAAATTGCTAAACAAAAATTTATTACCCACCCATCTCCAGAACATTTCCTTAAAAAGCGTTTTCTTAATCTAATTCCTTCTACTCTCAATGGTCCTGAATTATTCTCCCTGTTCATTGTAACTTTCATTTTCATAATTTATGGTTTTTCCCCTGGTTGTGATGTAAACTGGTACGATAAGACGTGGTCTTGAGCATCGGTATATTAAAAAGAATTAAATAAATAACATAACCTCGCCTACCATTCCATTTTAAGAGATTTAAATTCACAACTACAGCAGAGAGCACAAAAGTCTTTGCAGGTCTCTGAGCATAATGTCCTCCGCTTCGGAAACAAGGCAGCAAGATATCTCGCTAATTTGGTCAAGTCTTATAAGGGGAGAATCTTCATTAATCGCATGAAATCCACTCAAGAATTGGTAATTTCCAAAAAGGCCAACATCTACAAAGTCTTCAGGGCTTTTTATGAAACTCTCTACACTGATGATACTCCAGGGGGCCCACAAGATGAAGAGGGGTTTTTCAAGAACCTTCCTTTGCCAAAATTATCAGAGACCCACTTAACCTTTCTTAATAGACCCATCCAACCCTTTGAAATACTGAATGTGATTAGCATGAGCAAAGTAGGGAAGGCTCCAGGCCCAGATGGCTTTTCCTATGACTTCTATAAATTACTTAACACACAAGTGATAGGCCCTCTAACATCCTTCTATGGGGATGCGTTACAATGGGGATCCTTCCCACATTATTTCAACAAGGCATATATTACAGTGTTGCCTAAACCGGGGAAGGACCCCTATCTCTTGTGTCCTATAGGCTCATCTCACTTCTTAACTGTGATCTGAAAATCTTGGCAAAGGTCCTAGCAGACAGGGTGGGAGTCATTCTCCCCCACCTTATTTCGGAACACTAAGTAGGTTTTGTAAAGGGGAGGTGGCTTGCTCACATATTATCAAACTACTGTTTGTTTCATATAAGGAGCTACCACCCAAAAAATAGATCTAGGCGTCATAGTGGATAACACATTGAAATAGTCTATTCAGTGTGCTATGGCAGTCAAAAAAGCAAACAGAATGTTGGGAATTATTAGAAAGGGAATGGTGAATAAAACAGAAAATGTCATAATGCCTCTGTATCGCTCCATGGAGAGACCGCACCTTGAATACTGTGTACAATTCTGGTAGCCACATCTCAAAAAAGATATAGTTGCGATGGAGAAGGTACAGAAAAGGGCAACCAAAATGATAAAGGGGATGGAACAGCTCTCCTATGAGGAAAGACTAAAGAGGTTAGGACTTTTCAGCTTGGAGAAGAGACAGCTGAGGGGGGATATGATAGAGGTGTTTAAAATCATGAGAGGTCTAGAATGGGTAAATGTGAATCAGTTATTTACTCTTTCGGATAATAGAAGGACTAGAGGGCACTCTATGAAGTTAGCATGTGGCATATTTAAAACTAATCGGAAAAAGTTCTTTTTCACGCAACACACAATTAAACTCTAGAATTTGTTGCCAGGGGATGTGGTTAGTGCAGTTAGTGTAGCTGGGTTTAAAAAAGGATTGGATAAGTTCTTGGAGGAGAAGTCCATTACCTGCTATTAATTAAGTTGACTTAGAAAATAGCCACTGCTATTACTAGCAACAGTAACATGGGATAGTTTAGTTTTTGGGAACTTGCCAGTTTCTTATGGCCTGGATTGGCCACTGTTGGAGATAGGATGCTGGGCTTGATGGACCCTTGGTCTGACCCAGTATGGCATGTTCTTATGTTCTTACTCATGGCAATTTCTACATGCACCTATCATCATATCCCTGCTTTAGCCATTGGATTTGATTCAGAGAATGCGTTCGACTGGGTATCGTGGCCTTACCTATTCTCGGTTTTGAGATTTGGGTTTTAGGGGGTTATTATATCCTATATTTCTAGCCCACTATCTAATATTATCGCAAATAGGTATAAATCAACAGATATTCAGATTTAGTGGGGGGTTTGACAGGAATGCCCACTCTCAGCGTTGCTCTATATCCTAGCTATTGACCCTTTCCTAAGAAAAACTGAGTTAGCGCAGGACATTATGGGCTTTCAAAAGGGCCAACGTCTTTAAAGTAGCTGCATTTTTGACAATGTCCTGATCTTTCTTACTAAGCCTGAGACCTCGCTGGGTCCTTTAATAAAGCTACAGGTGGCCTACGGTAAGTTTGCGGGCCTGCAGATCAATCAGGATAAATTGGAGGCTCTTGATGTGGGAGGTACAGTCCGACCTTTATGGGCAGATTGTTTTCCCCTATAATGGGCAGATAAAGAAATGAAATATCTTCGCATTAAGATCCCGAAGGATCCTCACGTTCTATATTCAGTTAATGTTCGCCCGCATTTTTGTGGTATGTTTCAATCTCTAAAAAAGAAAAAATGGCAGGGTTTACCACTATCCCTTTTAGGCAAAATCCATCTCTTTAAAATGATCTTGTCTAAATGGCTATATCTCCTTCAGATGTTACTGATCTGGCTTAATAAAACAGATTGCAAAGAAGTAGAAAAATTGCTCCACAAGTTCCTCTGGAATGGGAAAAAGGCTAGGATATCTTTGGAAGTTCTTATGAAACCTCTGACACGGGGAGTTGGGATGCCTCAATTTAAGATTATATAACTTAGCATGTATGTTACATTTCTTAGGGGACTGGATCCTGGGTACTTCATATTTTGTCCCCTAGCAGCAGTTAGTTAGCTGGTACAATCTACCCTCTCTAAATCACATCCTGCAAGTAGCAAGTTCCTTAATCTCACCTGAGCTTCACATTCATACATTGGGAGTCTCTGGCCGGAGGGCTTCGGCCTATCTTTGCAAGTATATTAATCTTCCATTTCGGTTAACCTCTGTATTAAGTATATGTGATAACTGATTATTCACCCTGGGAATGGGTCATTCTGCCTACCATCATTGGAGGGAGAGGAGTCTCATTTATATTTCAATTATTCTCCATGAGAACTGAATTACTGCTCAGTTTCCAGGAGCTGCAAATGCAATTTTCTCTACCACTCCAAGATTTTTATGCTCATTTACAGCTACGACATTTTGCTAAGGCATATGAAGGATTGTTTAGAGATGCCCTTCCTCCTAGACTCCTACATGATATTATCCTGGGCGACAAGAAACATAAACCTTCAATAGCTCGCTTTAACAAGTCATTGGTGAAGTGCCCTACCCAGTGGGTTTACAAACCTCATATGAAAGATGGTAGAAATGGCCAGAATTCAATCTCTCTTTTCAAGAATTATTCAATGTTTTAGTGACATTCCGACCTTAACAGAAAATGTCCTTTTCCGTGAGTTACAGTTTAAGTTTTTATGGCAATTTTATTGGTCCTCAGACCAGGCTTTTTTAGCTAAACAATCTACCTCTAACTTATGTCCTAAATGTGAAGTCGCCCCAGGTACTTACTGCCATAGTTTCTGGTCTTGCCCTGGCATTCAGGCTTTCTGGGCCAAGGTGAGATAAAATTGCAGCAATATTCTTAGATTGCATATCCCAGTCGACCTTAACCTCTGGCTGTTTGGGATTACCCCACACACTATCAGCGGGAGACCCACATTCCTTAATATTCCTACGGAAAGTTAGTCTAGTGGGAAAGAAAGTTATCCTTTCTTCTTGGGTGGGTTCGTCACTTTCCCAACAAGCACATTGGTTTCGCTTTTTAATGAAGCTATTTGCCTTTGAATTCCTCTCTGCTAAGATGTCCTCACCCAAACGATTTCATGATATGATATCTGTATGGAATAAATTCAATCAGTTTCTCTCCCCTAAGTTTTTCAATCCAATTATCTGCCCTGAATGTTTGTTCTATCTTATTGCTCTAAATCACTGGCATGTTTAATTGGGAGGTCGCCTTCCAAGAGATTGGCTTTTTTCAATATTGAGTCCCTAGCAGATTTTTTTCTCCCTGCTTCTCTCTCATGTTTTTTTCTATTTTTATCTTGTTGTTGATCTCCAATTGTATTTTCTTCACTGAGCACCGCCCGAGGGTTGAGGATTTCTATATAACCTAATATGTCTACATGTACACTATGTATATTGTTCAGAAATTGTGATGTTCTTTCTATATCATGTATTGTTTTGGTTGAAAAACCCAATAAACATCATTGAAGACACCCATCCAGTGCTTCCAACCCTGGGAAGAAAGAGAGTAACTTTGTTTCTTTGCCAGTTGGAGGGGTGTTCTGTCTTTCTATATGTTCTCACATGACCTCTATCATGTGTTAGTTATCACATGGTTATTTCTACATCTGGATGTACAAGCCTGGGCATGCTCATGCAAACTAAGTTGCATACAGCCATCATATCAACCCAACCTTTTGTCCTAGCAGGTCTGTGTAAAGAATAAGTATCTTGATCTGTAAGCCATTCAGTTACTTGTTTTCTGGTCACTGTTTCATTACATGTTTTAGCAGCCTGAAAAAGAGGATTTATTCCATCAAGACTTCCTATAGCGCCTGGGTCATAATAAATTTTATTTAATAGCTGCTCATGCATGGCTGCAGTGGTCTGTATTTAAAACAAAAACTCAAGCCTTGTTTTATTCACTTTTACATGCCCACACCCTATTAATCATTCTTTTGTTGTGCTGGTAGTGGACCCTTGGCCCAAGGTGGGGTGGATGCTACCCGTAGGGCAAGCCCCATGGGTCCCCACCATTGGGAGGCGGAGCTGACTCGTTCCCCACAGGTTAAGCCCTTGGGTGCCGGGCCGGCTGGCCTTAGGCGGGTCTCCATGTGATGACTCCCAGTAGATGAGAAGCAAGGGTTGCAGAGGACCAACAGAGGTATCAAGGGACCAGTGTAGGTCTAGAAGAGGCAGGGATCCAGAGACCCGGATGCCAAAAGGAACTGGGTGGAGAGAGGTGGTGCCCAGATAATAGAAGGCCGAAGCTTGAAAGGCCAAGTCCAGGGAGATACAGTAGGCGTAGTCAAAGGCAGGCTGGTGTGAGGGCAGGCAGCTGACCAAGACAAGGTACAGAGTCTAACGGAGCAAGGGTCAAAGCCAGAAGGTCAGTCCAGAGCATGGTCCAATATAGCAAGGGTCAAGCCAAAGGGTCAATCCTGAGCGTAGTCTAACGTAGCAAGGGTCAAAGCCAGAGGGTCAATCCTGAGTGTAGTCCAACGTAGCAAAGGTCAAAGCCAGAGGGTCGATCCTGAGCGTGGTCCAATGTAGCAAGGTTCAAAACCAAAGGTCAGTCCGGGCAAGAAAAGGAAGGGACCAAGTTACGGGTCAGGAACAGGAACCAGGAACCAGGAACAAAGTCAGGATCAGGAACCAGGAGTGATGGACAATGAGCACATGAACAAAACGTGGAGACCTGTTGCCAAGGCAAGGAACTAGTGGCGGGCCCTGCAATATGTCATCATCCGGGGTCGCAGCCTAGTTTCCCGCCGAGGCCCCTTTAAAGGTGTGAGAGGCCGCGCACACGAGCGCCTAAGCCAAGGGCCCATAGGAGACTGGACGACGGCATCTCCCTGCGGCCCACGCGGGGAGACCTGTCGGGAGCTGGAGAGGTATGCGGAGGAGCCAGGAACAGCAGAGGAGGCAGCAGGTGCTCGGGGGCGTAGACGGCTGCCCACACCGCCGAGGATGGTCTGGGAGCACAGCTGCAAGGGTGAGGCAGGCCCGGTCGTGGACCTACCGCGGACGGGACACGAATACCATTTGTATACTACAAAAGGATCTGCTCACAATTTCACTCTCCATGCCTGCATGGCAGGATCATGGGCATGCGTATTTTACTTATGTTAGATTTTTTTATATTGTCCTTTTAACACTTCAAAGTGGATTACATTCAGGTACTGTAGGTATTTCCCTATCCCCAGAGGGCTTACAATCTAATTTTGTACCTGAGGCAACGAAGGGTAAAGGATTGCCCAAGGTCACAAGAAGCAACAGTGGGATTTAAAACCCAGGTTTCCCTGGTTTGTAGCCGCTGTTCTAACCACTAGGCTACTCCTCCACTCCTGCACATCCCCTAGTATGTGAATGGGTGTTTGTCACGTTTATGTATCTCTGTATGAATGTGTGTTTGTCACGTTTATGTATCTCTGTATGAATGTGTGTGTGAATGGGTGTTTGTCCCGTTTGAGTGTCTCTGGATGAATGATGTATATGATAGGTATGTGCATTCTCTGGTCGATTCATTTCGGTGCTACGCACATATCTCAACAAATGGAGAGTTACTTACACACATTGGATACTGTATGCATTATAGGTCAGCAACAGATGTACGTGCATACTCTTTATTCATAAGATACACTCGTACCCCCGGAAACAATCAACCAATGAATGCACAACCCTATAATGTGAATGGGCATCGGTCCTGATTCTGTGTCTCTGGATGAATGGTGTATGTGTGTGTAAATGTGTGTCTGTATGTCTCTCTGAATGAATGATTGTGTGTGAATGGGTTTCTTGTTTTTGTGTCTCTGGATGAATAATGATTGTAAGTAAATTGGTGTCTGTCTTGTTTGTGTTGCTAACCAGGCAGTTTCTTTCAGGGAAAGTCATGTGACAGGCAGTTTTGTGTATATTGATTTTATTATATTGATAATGCTGAGTTACTGTACTGTTGCAAACATTAAATAAATGCTTAAAGAACAGATACAATGAGATTCTGTAAGGGGTTATAGATGTTTATTTGGTGCTGATGGCTGAGAAAGTTAAACAGATGATGTTAGCAGGATAGGAACATTAAAATGTTTAAGTGCTGTAGGAAGATGTTTTGTCAAGGTATATTCTTGTTAATGCTAACTGATTTTTATGTTACAATTGTAATCCTCATGGTACAACGTTTGTTGAGAAAATGTGTAATATAATTTTTTAAATAAATAAATAATACCGTATTTGCTGGAGTATAGGACGCAGTGCCTCTTGCCCCTAAGGCACCCCAAGGCAGCCAGCTGGACCCTTAATGAGTTGAAAGCCAAACCTTTTACCAACCCTTGCTGCAAAAAGACAAAATGTAGGCCACTAATGCTCAAAATGGATTCACACAATGCTCCTTACACCCAAACTTCAAACACCTTCCACACCCGCACGTATGCCAAGGAGGTGGACTTCTTCCTTGCTTGTAACAAAGTGGTAACAACATCCTCTGGATACCTCTTTTCTCTCAGGCGCTTCCTCTCAAAAGCCAAGCCATGAGAGAGAAGCGACCTGCCTGAACCAAAAATATAGGACCTTGGTGCAGCAGGTTGGGAAGATGAGTCAGACGTAGTGGGCCATCCACTGCGAGATTGACTAAATCCATGAATCACGGCCGATGAGGCCATTCCTATGCATCAGAACTTCCTGCCCCGAATGAAGCTCTATCCTTCACAAGACTTTGCCCACCAGCAGCCACAACGGGAACACTTACAGCCATGGGAGGACTGAGACATCAACTCCTTCTGCCCCTTGCTCTCTTCTTCGACTGAAGAACCTCAGAGCCTTAGCATTCTTGCATGTTGCTATGAGATCCATGCATGATACTCCCCACCTGCGATGAATCAGGAGCATGGCTTCCTCTGACAACCCCCACTCCTCGGGATCCAACTGCTGGTGACTGAGGAAATCCATCTGGAGATTTCCAACCCCACTATGTGGGAAGCTGCCAGCATTAACAGGTGGTGCCTGCCCAGTGAACTAATTTTTGGGCCTTCTGCGCCACTGCCTGACTCTTAGTACCGTCCTGCCGGTTGATGTAAGCCACTGCCGTCACATTGCCCGACAAAACTCTCACTGGCCTACTCTGAACAAGTGGCAAGAAAGCCTGCAATGCTAGATGCATTGCTTTCATCTCTAGACGGTTGATGGACTACAAGTCTTCTCCAGAGACCAGTCTCCCTGCACCACTTGAGCCTGACATACAGCCCCCCCAACCGGATAGGCCGGGATTGGTTGTGACCACTATCCAATTTGGAACCTCAAGGCGCTTTCCTTAAGAGGCAGCAGTAGATGAAATTGTTCCGATACCAGGCTCCACCTGGAGAACAAGACCAACTGAAGAGGCCACATATGAGCGAATGCCCAAGGGACCAATTCCAAAGTGGAAGCCATTAGACCCAAGAACCTGCAGATAATCCCAGACCCTGGAAATCGCAACTGTTTAGCAATCTGCCAATCTGTCCCTGGATCTTGACAAATCTGCTCCTCGGTAAGAAAAGCTCTCCTGAGTTGGGTGTCAAAGCGTACTCCCAGGAATTCCAGAACTTTCCCGGAGAACTAAGAGCAGGATGAGCTATACTATATCAGTTTAGCCTTTGACCAGACCCACTTGTTGTCCATAAGTTCTTGGAAGAGCTCATCATTGAATCTTAATCAACCCCGATTGTTTACTGTAACCTCCTCTAATCTTTATGTTATCTGTTAAAATGTTAAATGTATTTATAATGTTATTTAAAATGTCATATATAATGTTATTTAAAATGTTATTGTTATAATGTAAGCTGCCCACGTGGCGACAGTTTTATTTCACTGTATACCGATGTGATATGTATTTATACAGGAACGTCGGTTTATAAAAACTAAAACTAAAAATAAATAAATAAATAAACTTGAGATGGCACCATCTGGCTCTGGGAAATTCACAACTCAGCCTAGGGACTGTAAGTGCTGCAGCACTACTGTCATGAACCTGAGAAACCTTTGATGGTCTGGACAAATTGGAACGTGGAGATATGCCTCGGTCAAATCTAGAGAGCCAAAACTCCCCTTGCGCATTGCAGCAATCACCGACCTCAATGTTTCCATCCGAAAATGAGGTACCTTGAGCGCCAGATTCACCTTCTTTAAATTCAGAATCGGATGAAAAGCAACATCTTTCTTCGGGGCCGGTACAGGTACGATGGCCCCCAACAGAAGTAGACAATGACAGTTTCCCAAACTACCCTCCTTTTCTGCTTGTAAGTGTAGAGGGACCTTATGAACAATCTTTTAACGGTCGAACAAATTGTAAAGCGTAACCGTGTTCTATCACACTTAGGACCCACTGATCCAACGTGATCTTGGCCCAGTCCTCGAGAAAGGATGTTAAACCAATCTCCAATTCTTAGAACAGAGGAGTGGGCCGGCCTCGTTTAATTGGGAGGACTTGAAATTGGAGGCTCCCTGACTGGAACCATTTCTGACTGGTCTACAGCCTCGAAAGGACTGATTCTAAGACTGCTGCCTCCTGGCCCCTTGTCTCTGACCTCCACCTGAAGGACAAGACTGACGGGGTTGCTGGCTCGACCAGGAAAGAACCCATGTCAAAGAGAAGCCTCTGACAATCTTTGGCTTGTCCTCTGGCAGCTTGTGCTCTTTGGTCTCTCTGAGAAGCTTCACAAGCTGCTCCAAGTCCTCTCCAAAAAGCAGCTTCCCCTTAAACAGAAGCAATCTCAGCTGAGACTTAGACCCAAACATCCGCAGACCAGTTCCTTAACCACAGAAGACTTCTAGCAGAAACCACAGACATCACTGAATGAGAGGAAGTACATATGAGATCTTAAAAGGCATCTGCCCCGAGGGCCACAATGGCCTCCCGCCTCTCAGCCTGCTGCACCTCCTCCGGAGATAATGACTTGTCGGACTGCAATTGCTGCACCCAGCGCAATCTGGCCCAGAGCATAAAACTGCTACACACTGCAGCACGAATGCCCAGCGCCAATACCTCAAAAATCTTCTTGAGATGCACCTCCAACTTCCTATCCTGTATAACCTTAAGTGTGGCTGAACCTGCTACTGGAATCGTTGTCTTCTTTGTCACGGCCGAAACTGAAGCATCCACCTTTGGAATCTGCAAAAGGCATCAGGCAACGGAAACTTCTCCATGGCTCTGCCAACCTTCAAGCCTGTATCTAGAGTCTCCCACTCCGGAAGCACTAACTCCTTCACTGACTTGTGGAAAGGAAATGTTTTGGACCCACTCCCTCATGGTCCGAATTTACTTGGGGCTCTTTAATAACTAGTTCATTAAGATCACATGGTATTAAGGGCCACAGTTCCTCCCAGTGAAAAATATGGACCACTTTCGGATCATCTCCCTCCACCGAGGGTGCTTAATCCCGTGCCTCATCAGAGTCCGTGCCGTCCAAATGAGGACGGATCTGCCACCAGGGAATCATCAGCCTCTGAGCTTTCCAAGCTATCAGCCTTCCCTGGGGCAACTGATGTGCCAGCACTCTCCGAATTCTGGTCGCCCCCACCAGATTGAGACAAATGCAGCCTCTTGGCCACAACTGGCTCCTGCAGGTCCAGTGGCTTGGGATGGCAATATCCAGCCACCCTTTCTGCCAAAAAAGCTTTATGCATAAGCAAATCAAAATCTGGGGAAAAATCCCCAGATTCTTCTGGATCCTGCTCCAGGAGCTCTTCCTCCTCCTCCTCCTCCCCCAACAGAGGATCCCAGGATCCCCGGGGCTCTGAGAGCCTTCAATTAGTTGGTGACAGCAGTAGGGGCAGGGCAGCGTCCTGTAGGCCCTGTCAGTCACGGTAGCAAAGGTAGACAAAATGGCTGTAGTTCCTGCCAAAATCGAATGATGTACAGTATTTTCAAAAGACACTGGATGATCCGGGGGTAGCAAGTTACAGATATTTATTAAAAGGTTTTTGGAATTGGCTTTATTAGAAAAATCTATTTCTGTAAAGGAATTTAGATATCTGGCTCCTTCTTGTCCATTAGTACCATATATATATATTTTGTGCCTAAAATCCATAAGTCTATGGAGAATCCTCCAGGAAGGCCGATTGTCTCTGGAATTGGGTCCATTTTTTAACCTTTAGCGAAATTGTAGTCACGGGACACTGTTGTGGAAAAGTTTGATGAGGGGATATTTTTGTAGTAGATTGAGGGATTTTAATTGGGGGAATATTTTATGATGTATATAAGCATTGGGTATGAGTGATGGATGTATGGTATTTTGTGTGATTAAATTAAGAGAAAGAGTTAGAACTGTGTACCTCAGGAATATATAGGTGTATAAGATTACTTTATAGAGATTGTAATTGAAGACATGCACATTATGTATATTCTGATTGGTTTAAGTTTTTTAAATTTGTACACAGCTAAAATAATCTTTTGTATAAAAACATTTTTGTGTAATAAAAATTATTTTAATGATGCACCATGTAAGTTTATTTACCCCTGTTTTTGGTATATATGTTGACATTATATTCAGTGGGTTAGTTTTGCTTTCCTTGTCTACACAAGGTTAAGTGACAGTGTCAGTAAAACATTCTCTGTCTCCATCTGCTGGAAGGGAGACAAAACCCAGGAGTCTGGACTGATCTGGGTGTGTACAGGGAAAGAAGAGATATTACTCACATGAATGTCTGTCTGGAAGGAGGAGGGATATTATGGGATAAAGAAGAGATATTACTCACATGAATGTCGTCAGGGAGGAGAAGGAGTGATATTATGGTATTAAGGGTGGGAAAGCATTAACATGCATAGCTGTCATGGAGATGGAGGGATTTTATGGTTTGGGAACGGTTATTACTCACATGTATGGCTGTCAGGAATGAGGAGGGTATTATGGGCTAGGGAAGGATTATTATTCACATGCATAGCTGTCAAAGAGGTGTAGGGTTATTATGGGGTATGGAAAGGTAATTATTCACAAGAATGCTTGTCAAGGAGTTAGTGGAATATTGTGGATTGTAGAAGGATTATTACTCACATGTTTGACTGTAAAGGAAGGAGGAGGTGTATTATGGGATGAGGGGGGGGGGGTATTACTCACGTGCATGGTTGTCAGGAAGGAAAGCTGAAGGAAGGCCCCAGAAAAGCCATGACGGAGTGCCATGACAAATGCCATCTGCTGTCCGAAGAGTTCCTCCATGGCATTCTTCAGGCGCAGATAAATATTCCGATAATGCTCCACAAAGTCCAAAGTATTCCAAGCTGATTCCAAGAATTCTTCATCTAGGCCAAAGAATACAGGATGTGTCAAAAAGACGAGGCAGGAAAAGTGCTGTCTACTGTCACAAACACACACATGGTCATTTTGACCCTCCACAGACTGACAGGACTCCTTACAACCAACCAGGAAGAGCCTGAGTTACTGCTTTACCTTTATTTATTTTTATCTAACATAAAATGCCCGCTCCAGCCAAGGCCCCTTTAGGGTGTGAAGAGACTATGGCCTGCCCAGAATCTGCAGCAATTTAGACCCGGAACAGCAGGAGGTAAGAAGGAGAGATCCATCACACTCCCTAGGGCCCCTCCCCCTCCCATCGTGATCATCGAGGGGAACGCCTGATCCAGGCAGCTCCTCCTTGGGACCGCCTTCTACTTTTCTCCCGCTTGAGCCAAGCCTCTTAAGAGGCTGACTTAGGCAGACCCAATGTCAAAGGGCATACCCCTTTGTGCACCCAGAAAAGCTTTTTTTCATTGTTTTTATTTATCCACAAGGCCTTGGGGAGCCATCCAATAGTAAGTAACCATTTAAAACACCATCATTATCATTTCTGTCATATGCTATATTTTTTCCATTCAATATATGTTAATATTTATTTATTTATTTAAATAATTTATATACCGGAGGTTCCTGTATAATATACATATCACCCCGGTTTACATAGAACAGTAACAATCGCTACATTTTGCGGTTTACATAGAACAGGATTAAACAACGAAGTTTTACATTGAGCAAAAAGAAGTAAACAAGTTTTAACATTGAAACAAATGAAGTAAACAAGTTTTTACTTTGAAACAAATTAATAGAAGTAGGCAAATAGTAAGTACTATTAAACCATTAATAGACATGCGGTTAATAAATCAAAAAATAACATGGAGATATGTAAGTCCACATGAATATATGTATGTAGACTGTATGTAGACAGCATGAATATGTGAATCTCTAATTGAATAATGAAGATTAAAAAAGATCTGAAAAATATCATTGTGGGAGTGAAAAGACTTTTTTCTTGTTCTTGGTTCTAGGGGAAGGCTAGTTTGAATAACCAAGTCTTAAGTTTCTTTTTAAATGTAGTGTGGCATGGTTCCAGACGCAGGTCTGGAGGGAGCGAGTTCCAAAGTGAAGGGCCCGCTGTCGACAGTGCACGTTTCCTTAGAGCGGATTTCGCCGGTTGTGTGATTAGTCTGTTCTGATAAGCGCTTCTGGTAGGTTTTACGGATGTGTGTAGTTGAATTTGAAATGTTAAGTTGAGATATCATTGAAAATTAATAAACATTAAATTAATTAAATTAAATTAATTTAATAAAAATTAAAAATTAATAAATAAATAATATCATTGAAAATTAATAAACAGCATATTGGAAAAAAACACCCACTAATCTATGGAGGAGTTCCACTCTTGGGTTCACTGTCCAACCATATTCAATGACATCGCAATCAGGATCACCCACCCATATACACTAGGTACCCTACCTAGTCCAACATCCTTCACACAATTCAAATTCCCCTCTTGACCTAGCAAGATAAGAATGAAGAACTTTAATTTTTACAAAAGCCTCCCCAAAATCACTGTAGTGCATTCCCCCATGAAGGCTAAGATTACAAAGAAGAATCAAAATACTCTCCTTCAAGACCACTACATGTCATCAGAATATGCTTCAACAAGACCTTGATCCCTATTCAGTGACATGGGATAGGAGAACCCCTCAGCCATCCACCCAATCCAGTCACTATACAGCACCATAACTACACCAAGGATACGCATAACCCCCTCACTCCACGATGACTTGGGTTCCTAAATACCCACTCAGCAAACAGTAAATCTCACCACATCTTCAACTTCATCGAAGTATACAACCTTCACAGAGACCTGGATTGGAGAGAGTGACGATATCACACTAACTCAACTCTGCCCATCTGGTTATTCTATAAGCCACACACCTCATCTCATGGGCTGTGGAGGAGGTGTTGCTAGCATTTTAACCACTCACTGACACTCGATCTAATCACTTCCCAACAAATAGGGAAATCTGACTGCCTAGTCTTACATTTCCAAAGCCACAAAGAACCCAAACTATTCCTGATCTTCCACTCTCCTGACACCTAGCCTGACTCCTTTCTCAAATCCTCAGAATTCCTCTGTGACATGACCACTGTGCCACAAAAACTCAATTCTTGGAGCTTTCAACTACCATGCAGAGAACCCCCCAGTAGCTTCTCTGTTAACTTCCAACGTAACATAGAGGATCCTTGATTCACTCAGTTAATCAAGATCTCTACTCACAAGCGCGGTCACTCCCTTGACCTTACCTTCCATTCTTCAAACTTTAATCTTGACTCCAACAAGATAACAGTAGACCCAATTTCATGGTCGGATCACTAACTAGTCCAAGCCACCCTTCCTATCCAAAAGCAAACCCACCTGCCCCTCCCTTCAAATTGCCATCTAAGAATCTCTCCTCCATCACAACAGTCCGGAAACTCCTCTTGAAACAGCAATCCCATCAATTTGAATGAGCTTGGCAGAAACATAAGACAGACTCAAACCTCCACAACTGCAAGGAGCATGTGAAGAAATATAAAGCAGCTATTTGCCAGGCTCCAAACAACTAGAACTCTCTAGAACCATCTGAATAAACTGTTTAAACTAGGACAGAAACTTTCCAAAACTTGTTTCCCACCACAGGGACCATATAGCTGAGGACTTTGCAAAATTATTCACTAATAAGATCCTGCAATACATTTCTCCTTAGACAACTCTCCCCCCTCCTTCACACCTTCCATAATGCTCCCATCTTCTCCATATACAGGAACAATCCAACACCCTCCAAGCAACACCACACTGTCAGACTTCAGAACCATCACCCCCTGAGAGGGGGAAATATCCTCCAGAGAATTAGCCAATCTCTTAGCTCACTGGACCCTATTCTCCCAAGATTCTTTTGCAATCTAAAACAAGATCTAGCCCCTTGGCTTTCCAACATAGTCAATGGCATCTTAACTCAAGGCTTCCTTCCTGCCTCACATAAAGAAGTGGTAATCAAACCTATCCTCAGAAACCAGGTTCAGACTCCAAAATTGATAATTATCAGCCAGTTTTAAACCTTCTCTTCTTTTCAAACTTGTTAAAAAGGTGATCTATTTTCAATTCCTCAACTTCCTTGAAGAGAGTAACACCCTGCATCCACCAATCCAGTTTCAGGAAAGATCACCGCACTATAATCTGACCTATTGGACATCACCAAAGGTATTCATCTAAATGCAGATCACAGAGGCAGCTCCATGCTAATACTACTTAATCTTTCTGCAGCCTTTGACATGGTTGATCACTCTGATTTAGCGGCTAGGGAATATCGGCATCGAAGGGACAGCCCTTAGATGGTTTGTATCTTTCATACACAATAGAACTTGATCAGTCATTTGGGCCAACAAACAATTCACCCCAAAAAACCTAGTTTGTGCAGGACCTCAAGGCTATGTTCTTTCCCAGATTCTCTTCAACATCTACATCCATCCTATTTGTGATATGATTCTATTTTTCAACATTGAATTCACCTGTTTGCTGATGTCTAACTTTGTCTTAAACTAGAATCTGACCAATCCTCTCCCATTGCCAATCTCAACAACTGTCTGACAGCAGTAGCCCAACAGATCAACAAACTAAAACTTAGCCCCTCCAAATCTGAACTCCTCTGGTTAAGCCATTAAAGTCATCCCCTACAGTTCATATCCTACCTATCAGGAAACTCCCTTCCAGCCCAAGACTCTTTACGAATCCTAGGGGTTCAACTCGATTCTAATCTCACCATGGAGCCTCATATCACTAAAGCAATGACAGCCTCATTTATATATCTCTGCCAGGTTAACCAACTATGCAACTATCTTGATCAGGACAACCTTGCATCAGTTATCTATGCATTAATCAACAGCCAGTTAGATTACTGTAACTCTTTACTAAATTGTATCTCCTTGACCTGCTTGAAATGACCTCGACTCATACAAAACACAACAGCGAGAATCTTAGTAAGGGCCAAATAATTGGACCACATTAGGCCCATCCTTTACAAATTGCACTGGCTACTAATTGAAAACAGGATTAAATTCAAAACACTCTGTCTTCAAATATGTGAAATAAGAGACCCCGGAGTACCTCACCTGTCTGCTTGCTTCTACACCTCTGCTAGAGAATGCCAATCCTCTGCGAAATTGAACCACACAAGATTGAAGGCTTTCAGCTGCTTTGTTCCCAAGATCTGGAGCAAGATTCCACTACCTATGTGCTACCTCGCTTTCCAGAAAAAGGCAACGCACAGTTTTTCAACCAGGCCTTCCACAAATTAACTCATTAGAAAAACAAAGTTCCCTCCCTGGACTCTATTTTATTAAAATGACTTACATTACTAATTGTTATTTTCAATAATATATCTGTTAATCCTCAAATTCATTGTAATCCACTTTGAGCCCATTCCTGGCAAAAAGTGGAATATCAAATGTTTGTATGCAAGTAAACAAACAACTCAAATGGAGAACACAGTCAATAATTCATCAGCAACAAAAATAAACTCAAAATAAAAATATTGCAACAAAGAACACCCAGTGTATTGCATGGAACAAAACTTATAGGACGATCAAAAGAAGCCCTTTATTTCAATGCCCTACATGCGGTGGTACTTCTTAACAATCCAAACTGGACATTCTTAGACAAGTTAGATGAAACCTGAAGGGAACAATTTTTTCATTCACCAGGGCATTGAAATAAAGGGCTTCTTTTGATCGTCCGATTCTCATTGTCTTTACTGTAACACAGCCAACTGGATCGGCTTCCGATTTGTTTTTTGGGTACAAAACTTATAGGGTCAGAAAGACAAGTTTTCAAGGCTCATTGAAAAGAGATAAGTTTTGTCAGCAGAAACTGACCAGATCTTGGCAAAAAAATACGGATGTTTCTTGATACAATTAGAACTATCCAAGAGCAAAGTAAAAAATGTCTTGGGATGGACCAGAAAGTGATTTCCCCTGCAGCAAATGTCTGCTCACTTTGGTTAATATGTGGGGTGTGTTGGAGTATTCTGACAACTCCCTCATTCTACCTTAAAGAGCCCATTCAGGTTTTTAACCCAGGCCTCCTTAAGGCAGACGGCTGCAAAGGATTCTGGGAGAAGGGAGGTTCCCTTTACCTTGCCATACGAGCCCAGGCCTAGAGAGCTTGGCAGGGCCTCACAGGATATCCGTATGCTGATGCAAGGTGAGCTATTTCTTTGATTTATGCACGTTTGAGGCACTGTAAATAAATAATTGCACCTGAACCAAGCTAGTCAAGTCTTGTGGTATTCCTGAAACTGTTCCTGTAGCCACAGCTGGCCCAAATATGCTAGACATGGTGTCAGGTGTGGGATTTTGCTTGCTGAAGTGGGAAGCAGAAGTAAAAACCCACAGCCTCCAAGAAGAAGAAAAAAAATTGCTTGCAGAGTTTTTTTTCCCTGGGGCCTCCTGACTTCAATTTCTATTACTGCAAGCCAGGTGGGCTATCCCTGCCTGAGCAGTCAGGGGTCAAGTAGCAGGGCCAGACAGGCCAGCAGGTGTTTTTTGTTTTCTCTGTCACATGTGAGTTATCTGTTTAGGAGCTGGGCCCAAAGGGGGTTAAAATGGAGCAGGTAATCCAGGTCCTGGCCACAGCTGCAAAAGACAAAGAAACAGCAATGGCTACAAGAAGGCACTGCACAAAGACAAAGAAACAGCAATGGCTACAAGAAGGCACAGTCTTAGCTCCGCTAGCTGAGGCTTTGCAAGCGACTCTGTCCAGAATACTTCAGGCAAATTCTGCTTAAGATGAAGGGAGAAGAGGACCTGGAGGTCTTTCTAAAGAACTTTGAATGGGCTGCCCACCTGTCAGCCTGGCCAGAGACCAGCTGGACAACCTACTTGGCTAATTTGCTCACAGGTAAAGGTCAAGAGGTGTTTCAGGCCACCAATCCAGATGGGAGGGCTTCCTGTGAGGACGTCAAGGCTGCTCTACTACAGAAAGGGGGGAGTACTCCCCAGAATACTATCAGCAGCAGTTCCCATGGGTGGAAGTGGCTCCAGCTAGAGGCAAGGTCAAGTCTGACAGTGGCTCATCAAATACTCCTGGAGCAGTTCCTAGATGGTCTGGACCGACCCATGTGGAATTGGTCTCTTGACCTATCAGACTCACCCTGGAGAGAGCCCTGGAAGTGGCAGAAGCCTTTCACCATGTACAGTCAATGCCTGCAGGCACAAGGGGCTTGGAGAGACAACAGATAACAGTGCCTGGCATGGTACAAAGGATAGAGGACCTCAGCAACAAACCTCTAAGATAGGGGGGTGGGGAGGAGGGCTCAGCCTTTGTACCTGGATGCCAGACACCAATCTCACCCACATCTTTTATTTATTTATTTATGCAATTTTACAAATTTATTTATTTTATTTATTTAAAGCTTTTCTATACCGGCATTCATGATACAATCATATCATGCCGGTTTACAAATAACAGGGGGTGCAATAACTTTGTTCTTTTAACCAATGCCTAGGAAGTAAAAAATTTACAATATAACAGGGTTGTTGAAACTGGGGGAGGAAGGAGACAGGAATAGACAAGAATTATATAATCTTTACAGAGGTAGATTATTTACATTGTGCTGTAATGTCTCTTTATGGATATTATTTACATTGTGCAGTAAGTTCTCTCAATGGGTATTGCCGTAGGATCTCTCCCTGGCTATTAAACTCGGGAAAGGCTTGTTTAAATAGCCAGGTCTTAAGCCTTTTTCTGAAAGCTAATAGGCAGGGGTCAAGTCTAAGATCGGGTGGTAAGGTATTCCAAAGAGCGGGTCCCGCTGTAGAAAAGGCCCGGTCTCTGAGTGTAATATGGTGTGTGGATTTAGTTGGGGGAACAGTCAGCAAACCTTTGTAGGCTTCTCTGATGGGTCTGGATGATGTGTGTAGTCTGAGGGGGATTTGGAGGTTGAGAGGGGCTTGGGAGTGGATGGATTTATGGATGATGGTGAAGGACTTGTGTAGGATTCTGTAGTGTATTGGCAGCCAGTGCAGATTTATTAGAATGGGAGAGATGTGGTCTCTTCTTCTGGAATTAGTTATGTTTGACAGTAATTATACATGTCAATATTAAGGCATTCAATAACAAATAACAGGAATTCAATCCTACAACATAGTAACAGATATCAACGTGTTTGCCCTTTATAAGGAATCTAAAGATCCTAGATACAATCAAGATAGGAGCATATTAAGAAATATTTAACAGGAAAACCGGTGAGTTTAAATGTCACTTCCTATCTGCCTATGACCAACCTGGAAATAAAAAGATCATGTTAGTTTAACAATCGGTATATAAACACTTTTAAATAAATAAATCTTACATCCAAGAATTTTCTGAGCTCAGATGGTTCTAAAAATACATATCGTTCATTTAGATGTTTTATAATACATTTACAAGGAAAATAAACAGTCATCTGGGCCCCTAGTTGTTTTACCTCTGGGCCCATCTGAATAAAATTTCTCCTCCATATTTGGGTGTTTTTTGTAATATCTGGATACATCCAGATCTTTTCAGCAAGATATAACTTTTCTCTATTTCTTAAAAATAATTTTAAAATATCTCTATCTTCCATTTTTTGAAACCTCATGCACAGGGTACCTCTTGACAAAACTTGATCTTACATGGATTCTTCTAAATAATTTGTGAGATTATCTAATTGTTGGGATTGATTTGATACATTACCATTTTCCTTCTTTTTTACAACAATGTAAAAGATTTTTTCTATTAAAGGAATTTTTTCTCATCCACATGTTTTAACTGTGGACAGAAAGAGCACTTAGCAAGGGACTGTCAGTATGGATGAAACAAACCTATTTACGTTAGCCTTGTGACCCAGCCAATGCCCGAGAAAGAAGTACACATACTTAAAAATAACACTCCTAAGCAGCGATGACTCGCAACCCAAAAGAAAAAGGGGAATCCGGAGAGATGGTAACAACCCATAAATAGGGCCTTGCAGACCCTCTCTTTATATGCCCTTTGTGAGGAGATTGGGCATGAAGAAGACCTCTGTCCATATAGGCAGTCGGAAACTGAAGAGTCTTTAAATAAAGCTGGTAGGGCAGAAACCCGGTTGGCCCTATGGGAGTGTGCTTTCTGTAAAACAGAAGCTCATGCAAAGGAAGAATGTTTTTGGCTTGATGATCTGGAGTGCAAATGCAAGTTAGCAGAGCAACGCGAGAAGGAGCAAAGAATGGGGACAGAGCCCCAGAATGATGATGACGGCATGTGGGAACATGCTTGGGATCAGAAGTTGTCACAACTTCAAAGCTACAATTTTGTGGATGTCCTGCATGCATGACTAAAGGTCTTTATAATCCAGGTAGAACTGGAGGGAGCTTCTACCCAGGCCTTGATGGATTCCGGTTGTAGCAAAAAGCTCATTCGCCAGGACTTACTATGTCAAGGACATATCAACTATAAGAGGAAAGAGACATTAACATGTATACATGGGGATGAACAGAAACATAGAAACATACACAGAAACATAGAAGTGTCAGCAGAAGAAGACCAAACGGCCCATCCAGTCTGCCCAGCAAGCTTTCACACTTAATTGTTTTCATACTTATCTGTTACTCTGACCGCTGAGATCAGGGCCCTTATTGGTAACTTTTTGGTTCCAATTCCCTTCCACCCCCACCATCGATGCAGACAGCAGTGCTGGAGCTGCATCTAAGTGAAGTATCTAGCTAATTGATTTGGGGTAGTAACCGCCGTAATAAGCAATCTACTCCCACGATTGTTTACCCTGCCTGTGCAATTCAGTCCTTGCTAGTTGTCTAAATATAAATCCTCTTTACTTCATTCCCCCCTACCGTTGAAGAAGTGAAGTGTTCAACCTCCCACGTCCTCTTGGTGACTGCCGCAGGAGAAGCCGTGCTAGAAGCGGGTGTCCTCCCAAACTCAGTAATCCTGAGTCCAGATTAGCCCCATTTTGCATCTGTATGGAGACAACTCGTGGCGAGTGGGGAAAGTATGTCTGGAGGGGAGTGTATTTGAAGCTGACCCTGGGCATGTCTGGATGCTGGACCTGACAAGGCTGAGCTGAGGGGGAGAGTATGTGATGGAGTATACGGACAACTCCCTCATTCTACCTTAAGGAGCCTGGTTCAGGCTTTTAACCCAGACCTCCTTAAGGCAGAAGGCCTCAAGGGTATTCTAGGTAAAAAGGAGGTTCCCTTCACCCTGCCATAAGAGCCCAGGCATAGAGAACTTGAGGGGCCTCAGGGGAGCTGGTAGGACCTTACGTGATATCCGTATGCTGATTATGTCTATCTAATGTGTGTTCCTAATCCAAGGTGAGCTATTACTTTATTGATGCACGTATGATGCACTGTAAATAAATAACTGCACCCAAGCCCAGTCTTGTGATATTCCTGAATCTGCTCCTGCAGCCGCTGCTGGCCTGAATACACTACAGGGTTTGTTTGGTTTTTAACCATCACAATTACATTTCTTTTTGGATTCTAAAATTTACAGCACAGGAGGCTGCAAGTTTGTGGGGTTCGGCCTGACTTTAAGGAGGAGGCTCCGTCCCCCCTTTTACCTGTTCTTGTAAAATAGTGTTTCCTGCTTTTTCTTTTATGGACCAATCCAGTCCATGGATGTACGAGAACTTTGCATACTGCAGGCTATAGAGATTTTAAATTATTATACAAAACGTATTTTTAACTGGGGAATTCTTCCCAGAGGGAAATTTCCACCCATGTGTCTCTATTTCTTTCAAATTGCTTTTGATGTTTCTATGAATTTATTTGAAAGGCAAACTAATAAATTGGCCCCATCTTATGCAAGGTTTTGAACACCTAGGTCAAGGTCTTAAACCTGATATGAGAAATAACCGGCAGCCAATGCAGATCAAACAAGACTGATGAAATCTGCTACTGAAATTCTACCTTTACCAGGAGCCTTGCCGCAGAGTTACCAGGAGCCTTAGCAGGAGCCTTGCCGCAGAGTTTAGCAGGAGCCTTGCCGCAGAGTTTAGCAGGAGCCTTGCTGCACAGTTACCAGGAGCCTTGCCGCAGAGTTACCAGGAGCCTTAGCAGGAGCCTTGCCGCAGAGTTTAGCAGGAGCCTTGCCGCAGAGTTTAGCAGGAGCCTTGCTGCACAGTTACCAGGAGCCTTGCCGCAGAGTTACCAGGAGCCTTAGCAGGAGCCTTGCCGCAGAGTTTAGCAGGAGCCTTGCTGCAGAGTTTAGCAGGAGCCTTGCTGCAGAGTTACCAGGAGCCTTGCCGCAGAGTTACCAGGAGCCTTAGCAGGAGCCTTGCCGCAGAGTTTAGCAGGAGCCTTGCCGCAGAGTTAGCAGGAGCCTTGCCGCAGAGTTAGCAGGAGCCTTGCCGCAGAGTTTAGCAGGAGCCTTGCCGCAGAGTTAGCAGGAGCCTTGCCGCAGAGTTTAGCAGGAGCCTTGCTGCAGAGTTTAGCAGGAGCCTTGCCGCAGAGTTAGCAGGAGCCTTGCCGCAGAGTTTAGCAGGAGCCTTGCTGCAGAGTTTAGCAGGAGCCTTGCTGCACAGTTACCAGGAGCCTTGCTGCAGAGTTACCAGGAGCCTTAGCAGGAGCCTTGCCGCAGAGTTAGCAGGAGCCTTGCCGCAGAGTTTAGCAGGAGCCTTGCCGCAGAGTTTAGCAAGAGCCTTGCCGCAGAGTTTAGCAGGAGCCTTGCCGCAGAGTTAGCAGGAGCCTTGCCGCAGAGTTTAGCAGGAGCCTTGCCGCAGAGTTACCAGGAGCCTTAGCAGGAGCCTTGCCGCAGAGTTTAGCAGGAGCCTTGCCGCAGAGTTTAGCAGGAGCCTTGCCGCAGAGTTAGCAGGAGCCTTGCCGCAGAGTTAGCAGGAGCCTTGCCGCAGAGTTTAGCAGGAGCCTTGCCGCAGAGTTAGCAGGAGCCTTGCCGCAGAGTTTAGCAGGAGCCTTGCTGCAGAGTTTAGCAGGAGCCTTGCCGCAGAGTTAGCAGGAGCCTTGCCGCAGAGTTAGCAGGAGCCTTGCCGCAGAGTTTAGCAGGAGCCTTGCTGCAGAGTTTAGCAGGAGCCTTGCCGCAGAGTTTAGCAGGAGCCTTGCCGCAGAGTTTAGCAGGAGCCTTGCTGCACAGTTACCAGGAGCCTTGCTGCAGAGTTACCAGGAGCCTTAGCAGGAGCCTTGCCGCAGAGTTTAGCAGGAGCCTTGCCGCAGAGTTTAGCAGGAGCCTTGCCGCAGAGTTAGCAGGAGCCTTGCTGCAGAGTTTACCAGGAGCCTTGCTGCAGAGTTTGGTACTGACTGTAGCCGGGCTTAGAGTGTTTTGAGGTAACAAGGTACAAGATGCCGGCATTACAGTAGAGTGTAAGAAAGATGAAAATCAGTGGGTGCAAATCATGGGTGAATGACAGAAGAAGTTTCTCTGAAGAGATGAATGTTGTACTTGCCGTGTGACCCATGGGACCTCCGCCCTCCCAGTCCACCCCAGGGCAAGTGGGCAGATACACTTCCCTGTCTTTTGAGGATTTTTCTTTAATTTGGTCTTGGTCATCAAGCACAGATTTAATTTCTCTAATGATCAGGATATATAACTGAATGTCATCCAAAGATCTGGAACTGCATTCCAAATTTAGTGACAACCTTAGTCAGTACCCCGGATATTTGTTAAATAGAAGCAGGGACACTAGGAGCTCTGCAATGTAATAAATATTGCCTGGAGGAAAGAATCCATGCATTGAACCGAATCCTGCCAGATAAAGAATGAAACCCTTGCCTCACAGCCGGCTCTTCCAGGAAGATACGCCGCACACACGTGCAGGTGTGAAAGCCCCTGAAGCTGTACCTGCTGTTGCACCACCTCCTGCCAGCAGCGCGCGATCTCACTCAAGGTGCTCAGCTTCCCCTGCTCTTTCACAGCTGCAGAGTCCAGGCCTTGTCCCGTCTTCTTCTTTCCAGCTGTACAAGGCAAAAAGCAGAAACCTGAACTCCCAAGATACCAGCAAGAAAAGAGAAGAACAGAGGTGTCTTACCCACGTAGCCCTGAGCTACCAGAAAGTGGCAGGGAAAGGGGAGAATGGGGCAGTCTCAGAGAGAAAGGAGATCAGGGGAGCCCTATGCACCCAGCAGAGGGAACACTACATATACAAACGAACGAACGCACGCCCAGACGCCTCCAAGCAAGAAGGCAACAAAGGAATCTGACCCACTCTGACTTAGGTCAGATAACTTAGCTGTCCTACAGGAGTAGCACAATGGGGGTAGTGCATGTAAATACAGCTCATTCATATTTATTGTGGATATCCTGAAAACCATATCAGTTCCCACCTTCCCCAGAGAGGGAGAGGGGAACTACATCATCCTATGTACCCAGTCCTAAGCTCCCAGACACCTCTAGGGATAGGAGAAAAGGCGAGTCCTACACACCCAGCCCTGATCTGCTCATGTCCACGGTTTTAGGCCTGCTTATGTCCACGTGCACCAGGAGGTGGCTGAGTCTGCGTACACAAGAATTAAAGATTGCGGCTTGGCACTTGGTGCAGCGTGGCAGCTCCAAATTCTCCAGGTACTCGGTGAGGAGCCAACACAGAGGGCTGAGGCTGCTGGCATCTGAAACACAAGCCAAGATTAAATCAGTCACTGAGATGATCATCAGAAAGTGCAAAGCAACAGCATCATGGCCCATTATGGTTTTATTCTACAAAGACATCTGAGGTTTCGGCTTTAGAAAGCAGAGTTGCTTACCTGTAACAGGTGTTCTCACAGGGCAGCAGGATGTTAGTCCCCACACATGGGTGACATCATCAGGATGGAGCCCAATCACGGAACACTTTTGTCAAAACTTCTAGAACTTTGACTGCAACTTACTGGGCATGCCCAGCATGGCACTAACCCTGCAGCCAGAAGGGGTCTCCCTTCAGTCTCGTAATATAGCAAAAGAACATGCGAAAAATAAAATAAATCGCAATATGGAGAAGGTACAGAGAAGGGCAATCAAAATGATAAAGGGGATGGAACAGCTCCCCTATGAGGAAAGAGTAAAGAGGTTAGGGCTGTTCAGCTTGGAGAAGAGACGGCTGAGGGGGGATATGATAGAGGTCTTTAAGATCATGAGAGGTCTTGAGCGAGTAGATGTGACTCGGTTATTTACACTTTTGAATAATAGAAGGACTAGGGGGCACTCCATGAAGTTAGCAAGTAGCACATTTAAGACTAATCGGAGAAATGGGCTGCGAAGGTATGGAGAGAGCGCCAGGTCGCAGCTTGACAAATATCAATAAGTGGCACCCAACGGAGGTGTGCCACTGAGGTTGCCACGGCCCTAACAGAGTGTGCCTTTACACGGTCTTGTAGCTGAATGCCTGCTTGCTGGTAGCAAAAGGAGATACAGTCTGCCAACCAGGAGGAAAGGGTCTGTTTTCCCACTGGATTTCCCAATTTGATGTTATCGAAAGAAACAAATAATTGAGTGGATTTCCTGTGGGCCAACGTGCACTCTAGATAAAAGGCAAGGGGACATTTGCAGTCCAGGGAATGCAGAGCCTGTTCTCCATTCCCTGGATGAGTATGAATGGGGCCTTGGAAAAAAAGTAGGTAGGATGATGGGTTGATTAAGATGAAAATCCGACACTACCTTTGGTAAAAACTTAGGGTGTGTACGGAGGACCACTCTTTCATGAAGAATTTTAGTGTAAGTTGGATAGGTAACTAGTAGGGATGTGAATCGTTTTTTGACGATTTAAAATATCGTCCGATATATTTTAAATCGTCAAAAATCTTTAGGGCCACGATACAATACCACTTCCCCCGATTTATCGTCAAAAAATCGTAAATCGGGGGAAGGGGGAGGGCAGGAAAACCGGCACACTAAAACCCCCTAAAACCCACCCCCCGACCCTTTAAATTAAATCCCCCACCCTCCGAACCCCCCCCCAAATGCCTTAAATTACCTGGGGGTCCAGCGGCGGTCCGGAACGGCCTCCTGCAATTGAATTGTGTTGTCTTCAGCCGGCGCCATTTTTCAAAATGGCGGCGCAAAATGGCGGCGGCCATAGACCAACACGATTCGACTGCAGGAGGTCGTTCCGGACCCCCGCTGGACTTTTGGCAAGTCTTGTGGGGGTCAGGAGGCCCCCCCAAGCTGGCCAAAAGTCCCTGGGGGTCCAGCGGGGGTCCGGAAAACGATCTCCTGCCGCGAATCGTTTTCCGTACGGAAAATGGCGCCGGCAGGAGATCGACTGCAGGAGGTCGTTCAGCGGGGGTTCCGGACCGCGGACTACAGAATCGATAGGGGACCCCTATGGGGTAGAAATTGTTTGAAATTTTTTGAAAAAGTTCCATGAGGAAAATTCCTGTCAGGAATCTCTGGAGAGCTCCTTAACCCACATGGCTACTGCTGCGCAAAAAAAAAAAAGAATGAAGAGGGACCCCTGTTGGTTGCAGGATTAGTTCCATGCTGGGCATGCCCAGTAGGTGCCAGTCAAAGTTCTAGAAACTTTGTCAAAAGTGTTCCGTGATTGGGCTCCATGCTGATGATGTCACCCATGTGCGAGGACTACCATCATGCTTGTCCTGTGAGAAAGTAATAATATAACAATGCTGACCTAGGATTATTACTGAGGACAGCTAATGGTAAATTAGATTCTCTTTAGCCTCTTACTCAACCTTCTTAGCGCAAGCATCTAATTTAAGCATTTCTATTCCACTTTCCAAGATCAAAGACCCAATCAAAGCGGTTTACAGCAAATCACGGTGGGGTCCATTTTCAGCTGCTATGCAGCTTTGCTAGTTAACCGGATAAACACATCCAGCTAACTAGCCGGGTATATTCAGCAGTGCAGTCACACCACTGAATATACCCCCTATCTTAAAGTACCTTCCTATCTTAAAGTTAGCCAGTTATATCTGACTGGCCAGCTTTAGGACAGTCCTATGGCCTGGCCAGAATTAGCTTAATTTATGTGGCTAACTCCGCTCCTCCTTGGAACACCCCTTCTTATCCAGCTAAATTCTAGTTATCCAGATAGGGCTAAATATAACTATTATATTATCCATGTAAATGGCTTTTGAATATGATTTATTTAAAATTATTTATTTCTGCACATTCCAAGGATCAAGGTGGTTTACAACTTGAATGCATACATAAAATAGGTTCTTTACAAAATATAGAACATGCATACATAGAAACTATGCAAGATAGTTTGCTTCAATGATATTACACATTTTCTGTTCTCTGGAATAAGAAGTAATTTTAGATGTTAATTTACAGCTTCGAAAATTGGTTTAAATAGCCATGTCTTAAGATCTTTTTAAATGTTCATCGTATTTCTTACAATTCCAGATTATGGACCTAGCCATTTCTCATTTCCCCCAGTTGGACTTGGTGGATTGTTTGTATGGTTAATAAATCCTTATTCACAGATCTTAGAGTGCGCGTTATTGTGTGTGCAGATGAAGTGCTGCACCCATCCAATGTGTGTGGGTCTCTGTAATTATCTTACATAGAATTAATATTTTGCACTGTATTCTAAACTGAATCAGGAGCAAATGCAAAGTGGACAATATTGGCATTGTGTGTCATATCTTGAGTGTCCAAGTATGCATGCATGCGGCAGAGTTTTGGAACAGTTGGAGTGCTCTCACTGTGCTTCCAGTTATGCCTAGTAAGAGTGAATTACGGTTGTCTATACTTATGAAAATAAGTGTTTGAAGAGCTATGCAGAATTCTTTGAGCTCTAAGAGGTTTTAATCTTTTTAGTATGCACAGTTTGTAATACCCTGTTTTAATTAGATTTTTAATGTGTTCTCTCATAGTTAAGCAGCTATCCAAGACCACGTACTTTCATGGCAACACTGATTTTTTTGTCCCATGAAAACAAAAGGAGGAAGCTCTTCAGCGTGGTTTCGTCTTGACAGAAAGATTATTTCTGATTTTGAAATGTTCAAAGATAAATAGTTATTGTTGATAGATATATTTCCAGCTGTGTGTAGGTGGTAGATATAGAATCTGTTACTAGGACAAAAAAACTGAATATTGTCCACAAATTCAAAACTTGAGTCCCAAACTGCCTAAAGGTTTCCATAGCAGAGATAGATGCATGTTGAAGAGCGTTACAGAGAGTGCCTATCCTTGGGGTTCCCATAGCAGAGACAGATGCATGTTGAAGAGCGTTACAGAGAGTGCCTATCCTTGGGGTTTCCATAGCAGAGATAAATGCATGTTGAAGAGAGTTACGGAGAGTGCCTATTCCTGGGGTTTCCATAGCAGAAATAGAAGCATGTTGAAGAGAGTTACAGAGAGTGCCGATCCCTGGGGTTTCCATAGTAGAGACAGATGCATGTTGAAGAGAATTACAGAGTGTTTATCCCTGGGGTTTCTATAGCAAAGATAGATGCATGTTGAAGAGCGCTACAGAGAGTGCCTATCCTTGGGGTTTCCAAAGCAGAGATAGATGAGTGCTGAAGAGAGTTACAGAGAGTGCCTATCCCTGGGGTACACCAGCAGCATTTTTCACTCTGTGTCATTTATCAAAGTGCTATATGGCGTTTTCGCATGTATTAAGCACCTTTAACGCATGCGAAAACGCATTAACGCATGCAAAAGCACCATAATGCATGGTATAGGAGGCGTTTGGGGTGAGATATCTGGCCAAATGGGCTGGATTCACAGTTTTGCGAAGCCATAATCGCACAGCTTTAACGCGAATTTTAACTACACATTTTTCATTTGCGTAAAGCCATGCGATAGGACTTTATCACGTGTTGCGAGGTTTTCACACATGCTGTTTTAAGCTTCTGGAGAGCCAGCCTAGGTGGGCCTCCTATAGAGATATAAATACCTACCTAGGATGAGGGCATTATGGCTAGTCTCTGTCTCTCCTCCCCCCCCCCCCGTGGTTGTAGAAGGGTCCTGACAGCTAGACTGGCTCTCCAGGAGGAAATACAATTCTGGCACTTATTGCAATTTGCGCTTAGTGCTTTGCACAGGTATTAGCGCAAATTGCGATAAACAGCCTATTACTATAAACACGCCCCTTTTCCTATCGCATGCGATATTTAGTGCATTTTGATAAATCCAGGCCTCAGTTTGATGATTTATTTCCTATTTGACTTTGGTGTGTTTGTCCTTCAATAAATGAGTTAAACTATTTGAGTACTATCCCTGAGAGACCAGATTGTATCAAACCGATACTAGCAATGTTTCTGTGCTCTAGTTTTTCCAAAATCCAAACTGATTCAGATTCAACAGGTTGTTCTCTTCTAAATATTCAATTAGCTGTTTATGTACTATATTTTTTTTTTATTATTTTGGTTATAAATGTCAGTGACGATATAGGTCTATAGTTCACTAGAGCTTTAGGGTCAATACAATTATTTTTCAGAATTGGTTGCGCTGATGCTTTTTTTTACTGGCTTCAGGAAGCTGTCCTATTGGGCATAAATTTACAATTTTTGGTGATATGACCTTGTGGATGCATTTGAAAGAGCCAACTGAGATGGGATTTAGAACGCAAGGAGCGGCGTTCAGTTTGGCTGTCACCTGCTGAATTTCATTAGAAGATACATCTGAGAAATTTTCCCAAGATGCATCTGTTTTGTAATGAATAGCCAGAAGAGAGTCATTTAACCTACCAAAAACAGACTACACTGCATCATAAAATGCAATAACGAAAAAAAATTAGAAGAAAATTAACCAAAAATAAAACAAGTTCTTAAAACAAAAGCTAAAAAACTAAAAAAAAACCCCAAAACCAAAACCCCAGCAATGCAATGAAAATTAAAATAAATCTTGTAAAAATACATTATTCACATTTAACAATAGCTAGCATAAAACACATCACAGTAAAAAAAAGTCTACAACACAAGCAAAAAAATTTGAGTATAAACCATAGCAATAATTTCAAAGTGGCAGTATATTACTTATAGAATCCAAAAATTATAATGACAAGGAAACTTACAACACCAGATGGCCAAAAAGCCAGTTTTTCTAGCTTCATGGACCTCAGAAGAGCATTCCAAATGCTGAGCAGCAACTCCCAAAAACATACAAACTCTAGATCTTTCCTTCATAATGGCCTCAGTTGAGGGTAACACTAATCTAACTTCTTGGCATGAGTGCAGATCCCTTGTCAGGATGTATCTCACAATTGTTTCACTTAGGCAGGAGGGGCTAATCTCTGCCAAAACTCTGAATACAAAGCTTAAAATTCTGACTTGAATTCGGGCTACTATAGGGAACCAGTGTAAAGTTAACAAAGGGGCATCTCTCTCCCCCAGTGGGCACTCCCAGGTAAAGTCCTTGCTGTTGCATTTTGAACCAACTGGAATCTGTTTCCAGTTTTTTTTGGGTTTTTTTTTAGAATTTCAATAATTAGCAAATGTTGCTTACTTGTAACAGGTGCTCTCACAGGACAGCAGGATGGTAGTCCTCACATATGGGTGACATCACAGGATGGAGCCCAATCACAGAACACTTTTGTCAAAGTTTCTAGAACTTTGACTGGCACCTACTGGGCATGCCCAGCATGGCACTAACCCTGCAGCCAGCAGGGGTCCCCTTCAGTTTGGTTTAAAAAAGCTACAGGAAGTGCTGAAAAATAAAATAAGAAACGTAACGAACCCAACACTGCGGGGCGGCAGGCAGGTTTCGTAAGGACTAACATCCTGCTGTCCTGTGAGAACACCTGTTACAGGTAAGCAACTCTGCTTTCTCACAGGACAAACAGTATGGTAGTCCTCACATATGGGTGAGTACCGAGCTGAGGATGTCCGGACGATGGCGAGGTCGATGATTTCGCTCCCTCGATGGTCCAAGACTTCCGATGTCTGTGGCGATGTTTTCTCTCTACGATCCCCTCGGTCCTGAGGGGGAGTAGAGGTGGTTGAAGGCCGAGAAGTTGTTGATGCTGGACGGTCACCGGTCAGTGGTCGATACTGGCGCAAAGTTGACGGTGCCGGTTCTGATGACGTCAATGCAATAGACGGCATCGGGGTTTGAGCACGGAAGAGAAGCTCCATCTTCTCCATTCTGGCCTTGCGACCTTTTGGTGTCATTAGGGCACATTTGGTGCAGGTCAGGACATCGTGCTCACATCCGAGACACATTACACAGACCTTATGAGGGTCTGTTATGGACATGGTGCGATTGCAGTCCGGGCACCGACGGAACCCCGATGCCATGGCCATGAAAAATTTGAGCCATGGTACGGTCGACGGTCAGTAGGCCGCGAGGACCAAACTCGATGAGAATCGACCGAAAACGGGTAGAAAACTTACCGGAGTACCGCGGCTTGAAAAAATTGAAGGAGGGACCCTGTGGGGTAAGAAAAGTTGTAGTAATTCCGTGAGGAAAATTCCTGTCAGGAATCTCTGTGGAGCTCCTTAACCGCGTGGCTACTGCTGCGCGGAAAAAAGAAGATTGAAGGGGGTCCCCTGCTGGCTGCAGGGTTGGTGCTATGCTGGGCATGCCCAGTAGGGGCCAGTCAAAGTTCTAGAAACTTTGACAATAGTGTTCTGTGATTGGGCTCCATCCTGATGATGTCACCCATATGTGAGGACTAACATCCTGCTGTCCTGTGAGAATAAGTGCAACAGACTAGTGCCTGAATCAAGGAAATAGCCAGAAATGCCTAACCAACCGAAAAGGCCAGGAAAGCTCTTTTTGATACTGCTTTAACCTGCGCCTTTTCAGCAAAAGTTGAGTCTCATTTGACTCCCTTATTTTTGGCCTCTGCCACAAATGAATAAGACAGCATTTCAGATCCTAGCCTGTGCACATTCAATAGACCATGGGGAAGTACCAATAACATTTCAATCATATTTCATTGAGTTTTTCAAAAGTACTCCTCATCCAATATTTTAACTTCTCAATCCAAGAACACTGCCACGGGACCAACATTTTATGGTATATTTAAAGAGATAATTATAGTCCCAAATAAGATTAATTCCCTAGCAGCCTCATAAATGGCATATTACTTGCAGCTGACAAGACAGCATTTTTATGAGTATGCCAATAAGAAGAGTAAACTATTACTGTGGAAATCTGAGGGATCAAAATTAAAAGGGGAGACAATATTAAATTGATTGTGAAAATGGTACCTATAAATCCAGTGAGATTGAGAAGAATGTTTTGCGATTTATTACAATCACTGTATATCTCACAATTACAATCTTCCCTAAGAGGAAATGTCTGACTGGTTGATATTCAAAAACCATTTATTTATTTATAACTTTTATATACCGAGGTTCAATTAACAGAATTAATTATCACTTCGGTTTTACATTACAACCAGCGAACGACAACAATGACATAGTCTTGTCTTACATTGAACAAGGTGGAGAAACCTGGATAAACATAACTTGGGATAAAACAGTGAGAGTGTTTTGAATTACATTGAACAGAGTGGAGATAAAACTTGTAAAAAACAACATATGGGAGAAGGTGAAGTGAAAGAGTAGTGAGATGTACTCGAAGGGTGAAAAAACCGGTATGGCGGGGTTGGTTAAAGGGGTGAGAAGGGGATGGAAATGGCAAATTCTGAAAAAAACTGAGACCTTTTTTACACATAGGGGATTTCCACACAGTGTTACAGGCACTTATTTCAGCGAAGTTGGATTATTGCAACGCCCTTCTGCTGGGAGTACCAAATTCAACTTTATGCTCTTTACAACTATTACAAAATGCAGCAGTGCGCTTGTTAACCAATAAGAGGAAATATGACCATATTTCACCCGTTTTGAGAGAGCTTCATTGGCTACCAATCCAGTCAAGAATTCAATATAAATGTCTAATATTAATAAATAAAACAGTATATGGTAGCAATACCGAATGGTTAAACGCATCTCTTCGTATCCATACTCCAGCCCATAATTTAAGATCTTTGGGGAAAGCATTGCTTATGATACCTTTACCAAAAATAGCGCATTTGAGCTCAGTCAGAGAGAGGACCCTCTCCCTGGCTGGCTCAAAAATTTGGAATGCACTACCACTTGACATTAGAACAGAACCAAGCATTCAGAAGTTTAAAAAACTAATAAAGACCTGGCTATTCGAGCAGGCGTTTAATGAAGTAAATGGAGCTAGTAGTTGATTACTTCCATAGCCTATTAAGACATTACATTTTATTAAGTTTGAGTCTATGGTTTCATTAGTAAGAACATAAGAAAGAACATAAGAAAATGCTATACTGGGTCAGACCAAGGGTCCATCAAGCCCAGCATCCTGTTTCCAACAGTGGCCAATCCAGGCCATAAGAACCTGGCAAGTACCCAAAACTAAGAGGATAAATTTCATAATATGGTGGTCAGGAAGGTTAGGGTAGAATCCTTAGAGCTGAGGAATTTTGTTGAAATTCTGAAGTATTAATGATAGAATTAGTTGAAGAAATAATGGGCCGGATTTTAAAAGGGTTACGCGCATAAGGTACGCGCGTAACCCTTTTAAAAACCCCCTGTGCGCGCCAAGCCTATTTTGCATAGGCTCGGTGGCGCGCGCAAGCCCTGGGATGCGCGAATTTCAGGGCGTTCCGGGGAGCATGTCAGGGGCGTGGTGCAGGCCCAGGGGCTTGGTCGAAGCCTCCGGACCAGCCCCCGGGTTGGGTGATGGCGCGCCAGCAGCCTGCTGGCGCGTGCAGAGATATGCCTGCCTCTGGCAGGCGTAAGTTTAACAACAAAGGTAGGGGGAAGGTTAGATAGGGCCTGGGGGGTGGGTTAGGTAGGGGAAAGGAGGGGAAGGTGCGGGGGGTAGAAGGAAAGTTTCATTCTACCCCCCGCAGGGCTCGGCGCACGCAAGTTGCACAAATGTGCACCCCCTTGCGTGCGCCGACCCCGGATTTTATAAGATACGCGTGGCTATGCGCATATCTTATAAAATCCGGCGTACTTTTGTTCGCGCACCAGGCGTGAACAAAAGTATGCGCGCGCGTAGATTTATAAAATCTACCCCAATGCGCAGAAGCGTGTAGAATTCTGCTAGGAATTAATTTTATGCTCTGTTTTATATTATTTTAATGTATGTATACTTTTAGATCTATTTTATTGTGAGTTAACTGAGATGTATTTGCTGTACTGTTAACCAACTTGATATCTTTTGAGGAAGGTCGGTATATAAAAATGAACAAATAAATAAATAAGCAATTCTCAACATGATCCATATATATTCAATTAATGAATACTAGATTTATTTTGGTTACATCTATTTGAATTTTCTTATAGTATTATGTATATTAGATTAATTTTCAATATATTTATTTATATTAACATATTTCAAACAAATTAATTTAATAATTTTTAGCATTTTTACATATTTATTCATTTTTGTTAATCTATTTTTCATATAAAAATTTATAGTATAGAAAATTTTTACAATACGAGTTTTCAAATATTTTACACCCACTATATAGAAGGGGTGTTTACAAAAAACTTATTGTTATGCCTGTCAGTCGTAGACGGCTGCGACTTCTCATGCTCACCACTTTTTTCCCCGCTCCATCAAGTCTGGGAAGAATGGCGGTCTCTACCAGTCCACGCCAACCTCTCCGGCGTTCCTGGGAACAGCATGGGCGTTGCCGACCGCCATCTTGGACCCGGAGTTATCTAGACGCACATGCGCGCAAGGGCCTCATTTGAACACATCATGGCAGGAACCTCGGGGGCGTCCCCACCTGATGATGTCAACCCGCCGGAGTATTTAATCTGACCTGCCCTTGCCTTCCTCGAGTTAGCAAGGAGTTCCATCTTGCTGAATTCTCCACTTCAAAGACTTCCTGATCCTGACTCAGTCTTGGCAAATGGACGCTCTGAGTACCCACTCCTCGGGGGCTCCCCTGCGTTCCCGGCAATCCGCTCCTCAGAGGGCCTTCTTGCCTGACTGCTACTGAACCCGCTTCTCTGGTCTCTATCTCGCTCCAGGAAACTCCTTACTGTGAGTACCTCTACTGACGTCTACTAAATAGACTGCATTGATGATTCCACGTGGCATACCCTGATCCTCAGGCCACTATGGCCTTCCTTTTGTGGGAGTCATTCACCTTCCTGCTCTACAGAATACATACATACCATCTACAGGAGCCATTTCCGGATTCCGGCATCGCTACCAGTTCTTCAACATCAAACTGTACAGACATCCTCGGTATACCCCGGCTCTGCGGGCCACTACCAGATCTGTATTCATGAAGCTGCCTACGCTCAGAGGGGATCCCTGGCATACCCCACTCCGTGGGCCACTACTGGATCTTCTCAGCTGTGTCTCACTCTGGGTAATTTCCATCGCCCAGGACTGTACGAACATTTCCATTTCTGTGGAGACTAATCCTTCCTTCCTTCCTATTTAATAAAGTCTTCATTCCTAGCTGTGGTGCATGTCACTGAGACTGTGCCTGCTGACGGTGAGGCTCACAGGGCTCCTCCCTGTGGGCGGAGACATCACTCATCTCAGCCCAAGGGTTCACATCCTTCCTTAAACAGAACACTTATTTCTGCCCAAGTCAATATTTAATTTATGGTTCTTATTTTTCCATACATATATTGCGTATAATATTTATTCTCTTACCAAATCATTCACATAAAAGAAGATACTGTAAAAAGTTTATGTATTTCATGCCCAATATTTTTTGATACCAACATAAACGTCTTTATTTTTTATTCGTGTTCACATATAAATACCTAACATTAAAATCTCTCTAGCACATACATCCATCACACACATACCCATACACATAAAAATCACATACCTCGCTGTTTAAACACAAAATTCAGATTCTATAACAATATGAATCAATAAAGTGCAGCAATATAATTGTCAAGACAAATCTGATTCTGTAACAATATGAATCAATAAAGTGAAAAAATATAATTATCAAAGAATATAATTGTCACATTTAAATTCAATGATACTGAAGAAATAATGGTAATGATGTTGGTCCCTATATCCTACAAAGATCTTTGTTTCACCCTCTTTATCTGAAGGGCTTCCTCAGGGATGGACTAAACCGACCTGATTCGATACTTGTATTGAGAATGCCGGTATATAAAAATCCGAAATAAATAAATAAATAAATAAAAAATGCATCCACAATATCTCGATTAAATTAATCATATGACATCTCAACGATATAATTCCATCCTTCATTCATTAATTCTTCATGTACCCCACATCAATCTAAATACAAATAACAAAAATAAAATAAAAATAAATCAAAAATCACATGACAGCTACTGAATTTTTAATTAATGCATTAGCCATCACACACACACGGATGGCTCAATACTTCTTACCACTCGCCAGGCATTCTCAAAATTATCACATGGATCTTTTACTTTCTTTATTTTAAATTTCCTCACAAAACCCCGCTGATTTTCCAAAAAAGAACTTATAATGCAATCGATATGTCACACCACCTGGCATATATCTATAAAACAGACAGATCAATGCATCGTCAAATTCAAAATATGTTGAAAAAGTCCCCAACGGGACATGCTCAATCAAAAAGTGATTCAACATGAGAATACTAACCGGGATAACAGATGTATTCTACATCATTTAACCTCACACCAACCATGGAAATATTCAACAAAATATCAATTTCATCACATCCACAAGGAGATATCTATTTTACCATATCCACATGTACCAAAAAACCGAATGAGAATTCACCATCTGCAAAACATGACCATACCCGGGGTTAAAATGATTAAGACCTCATACACTTGCCGATGCGCTCCTCCAACTGCTGCATCTTACACTTACCCGGAACTGATGCATACCTGGCGTTTGAAAAGACGACGTGATGACATATAACCTACCACCTTCATAATATATACACTCCCACAATAGTAGTCCCCAAGCCATCATTCAATGGACAAATCGATACCCAACGTAACCCAACGTTATCTAACATCATATGAATACATTCCCACTCCACCGGACCATTAAGTCCCTTCGGGGCTGTAGAAGACCATTTAAAAATGAACCATTGTTTGGCTTTCTGCAACGCAGCAAGACAAATCCCCACCATTCTTCAAATGTATTTTCTTATAACAAAAAAACTTTATATCCTCCCATGAATGTTTTTAGTTGATCCAATGATCAACTAAAGGGGCATGCTCTTTCAATGCCTTTACACGACTCCGATGTTCTATAATGTCTGCCCCACATATATCAAGTCGCAAGGACATTTATTATATATATAACCCCACTAACTCTCACACGTAAACAATTCTGGTAATGAATATATATAGCTGGCATTTGGAGGCTGAAAATTTGTGCACTGTAACACATGTCTACAAACCGAACATGATCCACAGGGAACCTGTCCTCGAGTTTGATTATTTTCTATATCCCTGATATTGCCCCCTTTCAATCTGTCACGCAAAGATTGCCGTTTAATGGCAAAAATCGGAGATTTGTCAAACATTTTTAAATGGCGACAATATATACCAATGTTTTAAAATGATGTTTTTATATCAAAAACCTTCGTTGAACGAGGGACCCGCACAAACTACCCGAGAAGGTGCATCCCTATTATTTGGCAAAAAAAGATTTTTTCTATGAGCATACAGAGCTCTCTTGTATGCTTTCTTTACAGAAGATCTAGAATAACCTCGAGCCAAAAACCTCAGACAATTTTTAAACATTTTTTGAATTTGACGATGCATTGATCTGTCTGTTTTGTAGATATATGCCGGGTGGTGTGACATATCAATTGCATTACAAGTTCTTTTTATTCATTCATTATTAATTCATATTGTTATAGAATTAGATTTGTCTTGATAATTATATTGCTGCACTTGATTCATATTGTTATAGAATCTGAATTTTGTGTTTAACCAATTAGGTATGTGATTTTATGTGTATGGGTATGTGTGTGATGGATGTATGTGCTAGAGAGATTTTAATGTTAGATAGGTATTTATTGTATGTGAACATGAATAAAAAATAAAAATGTTTATGTTGGTGTCTTCTTCTTGTGTATGCTGAAGTCTTACTGTAAAGAAGAGGTTGTTATTTGGTTACCCTTTGTGTAATTATACAATATTTTTTGATAACATACAATCCTATAGTCATTTTATAGGCTGCATACCTAATTCCAATGGCATTCAGGCTAGTAATTTTCTCATTAGTCTATCAGTTCTTGACAAAAACTAGCCTCAGCACTGTAGCACGGTTCAGGCACTTTCTTTTATCTCAGCTGTTCTGTCTGTAAGGCAACCAGGCATCACAGGAAGAAACCGGTCCTGATGGTTGCTTTGACATTTGCTGATGCCTTTAACCTAGTGGTAAACTCTGCTGGAATGAGTTTCTTCTTCACAATGATTCTTAGAAAACACTGTTTACAGCATTATTTTAATTGTAGCCTTGGTTGCACTGGTGAGGTGCTAGCACTGATTAGGTTTCCCATGGAAAGACAGTGCTGTTTTTAGTGTACGTTTGTTGCACGGTGCCAGTGTTTCTGACATCCTTCCTTTTCTCGGGGGTGTGTGTTTACTTTCAGAGCCTCTGCTGAAGCAGGATGGACTTTGTTGTGATTGTTTCAACCTACACAGACTCTGGCTGGGAACTTCCTCAGATCTTTTCATCCAGCAACTACCCTCTCAATATCCTGACAGCAACTGCCCTCTCAATATCTGAAGCAGGTTTTCATTCCTCACAGGATTCTTACAAGAACCTGCATTTTCAATAATCTTTAAAACCAGCTTTGTAATATTGTTTTTACTCCTCATTGTGCAGCGCTAGCTAGTTTTTTTCTTTGTTTTTCTATACAATTCAAATATTGTGAAAGCTTGTATAAAATATAATAAATATTAACTATTTCATTTTTTGTGATTTTGTATAATGTTTCCTGTTTTCCTGTTACAGTATATATACTTTTTTTATTTTACAGTATATATACTTAAGAACTTTTTGACCTAGTTTCACTGCTTTAGGCATATCATCCTCATATATATATATATTATATAGCATATTGGATCTAGTCTTTAATTATTAGAAAGGGAATGGTGAATAAAACAGAAAATGTCATAATGCCTCTGTATCGCTCCATGGTGAGACCGCACCTTGAATACTGTGTACAATTCTGGTCGCCGCATCTCAAAAAAAGATATAATTGCAATGGAGAAGGTACAGAGAAGGGCAACCAAAATGATAAAGGGGATGGAACAGCTCCCCTATGAGTAAAGACTAAAGAGGTTAGGACTTTTCAGCTTGGAGAAGAGACGACTGAGGGGGGATATGATAGAGGTGTTTAAAATCATGAGAGGTCTAGAACGGGTAGATGTGAATCGGTTATTTACTCTTTCGGATAGTAGAAAGTCTAGGGGGCACTCCATGAAGTTAGCATGGGGCACATTTAAAAACTAATCGGGAGAAAGTTCTTTTTTTACTCAACGCACAATTAAACTCTGGAATTTGTTGCCAGAGGATGTGGTTAGTGCAGTTAGTATAGCTGTGTTTAAAAAAGGATTGGATAAGTTCTTGGAGGAGAAGTCCATTACCTGCTATTAAGCTGACTTAGAGAAGAGCCACTGCCATTAGCAATGGTAACATGGAATAGATTTAGTTTTTGGGTAATTGCCAGGTTCTTATGGCCTGGATTGGCCACTGTTGGAAACAGGATGCTGGGCTTGATGGACCCTTGGTCTGACCCAGTATGGCATTTTCTTATGTTCTTAAATGAAATAAAAATAGTATGTGGGTACCTAAAATGATATATCCATCAGAGAACCCTAAAAAAAGGGAGCCCTATTTGACACTAACATCCAGCGTCTGCACTGCAGAGAGGCATTGAAGCCTGTTCCAGATACAGCTCCAGCAAAGAGACTTGAAAAGGTTTCCAACAATTACAAATCGAGTCCTCTTTACTGAATACAGTCCATGGCATCAATGCAAGAATAGTTAGGAACCATATTTTCTCCTGAGGAAGACTGGATGGCGAAAGAGAGGCCTTTGTAGGGACAGAGAGAATACAGGATATAGCAGAAGTGGTCAGAGACTACAGAAACATCACTGGACCAACAACAGTCCTGTGAAACAATTACAAAGTACCCTTTCTTCTGCACTGTGATGCATCTGTATCCCCTTCTTAATCAAGGGATCTTCCATGTGACTCATCTTTCTTGAAGTCCAGCTCTATTGCAAGTGTCACTGTTTCATTGCAATATTTTATGTCGACATCTGTACATGTTATAAATGCATAACACTACAGAGAGTTTAGAAGCGCTGTGAATGAGGAATGATTGATAAATATGTGTGTGTGTTATTGTACCAATTTCATTCTTTGAAATATTTTTTTTAATAGTTTTGATATGCTTTGCCATTGTGTAAGAGAGAGAAACGCCAGTGAAGAACTGCAGCAAAAGTCTCGTTTGAGCAGTCTGACGTTTTATGTGGAAAGAAGAATCTTCAAAAGAATCAGTAAAAGCGGGTATGTGTTGCCTACAGGTCTAGAGCAACTCGCTACCTACATAATTGTACTGGGATAACAGACTCAAATGGGACTTCATATCGTTTTGAGGCTGCTGTACTACCACGGAGCTCATCATTAACCATGTTTCTTTCTTATTTGATGTTTGCCAGCTTGTTTATTGCTTACCATGTGTCTTATTGTACTATATCAGCTACCTCTACGGGGAGGGGGGGGGGGGATCTCTAGGGGGTATATTTGAGTAAAAGGGCTTTCAGTTATGCTGTTTCTTAGCACTCTTAGTTCTATTATGGTTGCATTTCATTATGTACATGGTGCATTTCTGTTTTGCTTTATGCCAATAAAAGCTATAAATGGAAAAAAAAAAAAAAGAATAACAGAGACCCCCCTGAGGCAGACATCGAAACTTGGACCCAGGTCGGGGTAGTAAACCCAAATACTAAGATAAGTGGCATTTTATTTTGAGTCATTCCAAAAGTGGTATTATTTAATAGAGACTGCTCTAATGAGGGATCTTCAGTACAAGATGAATTTATGTCAAACCTCTGAGAGGTTTTGAGAGACCGGATGCCGCCATAAGGACAGTGAGGTACTTGTAGAAACATCCAAATGGTGAAGGATGACCGGGATAATTTCGAACAAGACACTTGTTAAAACGCTTACCCCGAGCCAATTAAAATGGTTGACG
The DNA here is from genome assembly GCF_901001135.1 of Rhinatrema bivittatum. Lineage (NCBI taxonomy): Eukaryota > Metazoa > Chordata > Amphibia > Gymnophiona > Rhinatrematidae > Rhinatrema > Rhinatrema bivittatum. Next base: position 2,120,702 of record NC_042617.1, read on the forward strand.
GAGAGAGTGTCAGCTGTGAGCTTTAAGTCCAGATCCTGCCTTGAATATTCAGAGTTTTGAGCTTATATTGAGGTGATATTCTATAGGGTATAAAAGCCCTTGATATATGCACAGCGGAGAGCGTGAAGTTTTTCTTTTGATGACAAACAGAGGTTCAAGAGTGGTCGTGTCAGTACACTAGGGTTCGGAAGATTCATTGATCAAACAGTGAAGCGGGAGCCGAATGGCCATATTGAACCTAGTGTTTTTTCTGATCCACTCCTTTTTGTGCAGAACCGAGAGGTAGGAGTAATATTTTCTCATTGATGTTTGGTCTCTTCGAGTCAATTCCCCTGAAGAAGCCAGGAAGGCGAAACAAGGGTCTTGTTGGGACAGAAGAAAAAATTATACAAGTGGGGCACACCACAGAAGAGGGGGTTACAAATATGCTTTTGGGAATTTACATGTGGTATTGCTGAGTAGTAAGAGTGATTTAAGTATCACATTATAATATGATTTAAGGGTTATACAATACCAATATGGGGATATTTGTATAAGATATCGAATATATAGTAGTGTTCCCCAATGTAAAAGACCAACAACATTAACATCAGATAATTTGGGAATGCAAAAGAAGTTGAGGGACAGATTGAGGTGAGAAGTAGGATAGAGTTGAGGGCTATCAATAGTTGGGTCCAGGTTGATATGTGTGTGGGAAATTGTCAAGATGTTTATATGAAGCAGTAAGCAATATATCAACATCAGTGATTAATATATATGATTGATTTTATGCAAAAAATTGAAAAAATGTATGTCTTATTGTATTTCTAAATAAATAAATTGATTTTAATACAAAACTAGATTTTTGGTATGGTTTACCTATAAGCAACAAGTGCTTTTTTTCTTCTTTTCCCCCCAATTATTTACAATTGGGAGATTTTTTGTATATATATATATATATATATATATATATATATATATATATATATATACACACTCACATACACACATGCAGCCCTTAAAGCACAGTCAGAATCAGAAATATACTTCAAAGCATAATCAATCGAATGATGATTTATAAAATTATGAGTTGTGTACAGCATGTTAGTAGGGAATGGTTATTTACACTATGAAATAATAGTACAGTTAGGGGATACTCCACTAAACTAACGGGTAGAAGTTTTAATCCAAATTTAAGGAAGCAGGTTTCCATTCACCATGCAAACTGTGGCATTTGTTGCTGGGGAATATGGTGAAGGCTAGAAGTGGTGCTAATTGTACAAAGGTTTGGAGGAGAGGTCTGGGTACTTCCAGGAGAATGCAGCACAGGTCTGACCCAGCAAGGGCTCCTGCATTCGCTGTCCTAACCAGAGGCACGCCTCACTACGTAGCACATGTTCCCATCACGTGCCGCAGCTACCACTTCTCTGCACATCTCCTCAACGCATACAAACTCCTCAGCAATGCCCTAGGGAATCCTGCTGGGCTGGAGTTATCAGCAGATATAGAAATACTGCCCTTACTGCACCCTCCAGCTCACTCACACAGAGATCCAAGCACTGACCCCCCACCTCCCCCGTCAGTCACCATGTCTCACCTGTTTCCAGTAGGAACACACGCGGTTAACTATATCCACACCCAGCTCCTCACACTTAGCATCTTAAAAGTCAAATCTTCAAAAGGAACTGTATAAAATGCTTTAATAAAATCCAACAGCACTGCTCTGAAACCATACCTGGGGTGCTGATACTCTGCACCCAAGCACTGATCAGCCTTTTGTAGCACTGCTGTTAGAGAGACGTTACAGTGAGGGGTACCTGGGGTGGTGATACTCTGCACCCAAGAACAGATCAGCCTTTTGTAGCACTGCTGTTAGAGAGACGTTACAGTGAGGGGTACCTGGGGTGGTGATACTCTGCACCCAAGAACTGATCAGCCTTTTGTAGCACTGCTGTTAGAGAGACGTTACAGTGAGGGGTACCTGGGGTGGTGATACTCTGCACCCAAGAACAGATCAGCCTTTTGTAGCACTGCTGTTAGAGAGACGTTACAGTGAGGGGTACCTGGGGTGGTGATACTCTGCACCCAAGAACTGATCAGCCTTTTGTAGCACTGCTGTTAGAGAGACGTTACAGTGAGGGGTACCTGGGGTGGTGATACTCTGCACCCAAGCACTGATCAGCCTTTTGTAGCACTGCTGTTAGAGAGATGTTACAGTGAGGGGTACCTGGGGTGCTGATGCTCTGCACTGATCAGCCTTTTCCAGTACTGCTGTTAGAGAGATGTTACAGTGAGGGGTACCTGGGGTGGTGATGCTCTGCACTGATCAGCCTTTTCCAGTACTGCTGTTAGAGAGATGTTACAGTGAGGGGTACCTGGGGTGGTGATGCTCTGCACTGATCAGCCTTTTCCAGTACTGCTGTTAGAGAGATGTTACAGTGAGGGGTACCTGGGGTGGTGATACTCTGCACTGATCAGCCTTTTCCAGTACTGCTGTTAGAGAGATGTTACAGTGAGGGGTACCTGGGGTGGTGATGCTCTGCACTGATCAGCCTTTTCCAGTACTGCTGTTAGAGAGATGTTACAGTGAGGGGTACCTGGGGTGGTGATACTCTGCACTGATCAGCCTTTTCCAGTACTGCTGTTAGAGAGACGTTACAGTGAGGTGTACCTGGGGTGGTGATGCTCTGCACTGATCAGCCTTTTCCAGTACTGCTGTTAGAGAGACGTTACAGTGAGGGGTACCTGGGGTGGTGATGCTCTGCACTGATCAGCCTTTTCCAGTACTGCTGTTAGAGAGACGTTACAGTGAGGGGTACCTGGGGTGGTGATACTCTGCACTGATCAGCCTTTTCCAGCACTGCTGTTAGAGAGACGTTACAGTGAGGTGTACCTGGGGTGGTGATACTCTGCACTGATCAGCCTTTTCCAGTACTGCTGTTAGAGAGATGTTACAGTGAGGGGTACCTGGGGTGGTGATGCTCTGCACTGATCAGCCTTTTCCAGCACTGCTGTTAGAGAGACGTTACAGTGAGGTGTACCTGGGGTGGTGATACTCTGCACTGATCAGCCTTTTCCAGTACTGCTGTTAGAGAGATGTTACAGTGAGGGGTACCTGGGGTGGTGATGCTCTGCACTGATCAGCCTTTTCCAGTACTGCTGTTAGAGAGATGTTACAGTGAGGGGTACCTGGGGTGGTGATGCTCTGCACTGATCAGCCTTTTCCAGTACCGCTGTTAGAGAGATGTTACAGTGAGGGGTACCTGGGGTGGTGATACTCTGCACTGATCAGCCTTTTCCAGCACTGCTGTTAGAGAGACGTTACAGTGAGGTGTACCTGGGGTGGTGATACTCTGCACTGATCAGCCTTTTCCAGTACTGCTGTTAGAGAGAAGTTACAGTGAGGTGTACCTGGGGTGGTGATACTCTGCACTGATCAGCCTTTTCCAGTACTGCTGTTAGAGAGAAGTTACAGTGAGGTGTACCTGGGGTGGTGATACTCTGCACTGATCAGCCTTTTCCAGTACTGCTGTTAGAGAGAAGTTACAGTGAGGTGTACCTGGGGTGGTGATACTCTGCACTGATCAGCCTTTTCCAGTACTGCTGTTAGAGAGATGTTACAGTGAGGGGTACCTGGGGTGGTGATACTCTGCACTGATCAGCCTTTTCCAGCACTGCTGTTAGAGAGACGTTACAGTGAGGTGTACCTGGGGTGGTGATACTCTGCACTGATCAGCCTTTTCCAGCACTGCTGTTAGAGAGATGTTACAGTGAGGGGTACCTGGGGTGGTGATACTCTGCACTGATCAGCCTTTTCCAGTACTGCTGTTAGAGAGAAGTTACAGTGAGGTGTACCTGGGGTGGTGATACTCTGCACTGATCAGCCTTTTCCAGTACTGCTGTTAGAGAGAAGTTACAGTGAGGTGTACCTGGGGTGGTGATACTCTGCACTGATCAGCCTTTTCCAGTACTGCTGTTAGAGAGATGTTACAGTGAGGGGTACCTGGGGTGGTGATACTCTGCACTGATCAGCCTTTTCCAGTACTGCTGTTAGAGAGATGTTACAGTGAGGGGTACCTGGGGTGGTGATGCTCTGCACTGATCAGCCTTTTCCAGCACTGCTGTTAGAGAGACGTTACAGTGAGGGGTACCTGGGGTGGTGATACTCTGCACTACGGGATTCATCAGCGCTTCCCAGCACGTCCTGCCCAGAGCCTGTGCTGCCTCTTCATCGGCAAGAAAATGATCCGCAAACACCTGCTCGTGCTGCAGTGCACTTTTCAACCTGGGGGGGTGGGGTGGAAGAGAGACAAAAGGAAAATTAGTTCTTACCTGTTAATCTTCGTTCCTGTAGTACCACGGATCAGTCCAGACTGTGGGTTGAGCCTCCTTTCCAGCAGGTGGAGACAGACTAAAGCTGAAAGGATATCCTATATGAGGACAGAGCCTATCCTGTAACCCTTCAGTATAACCATTGTCAAAGCAGAAAATAACAAAACCAGAATAGGATCAAGCAAGTAACCATAAAGCTCAATGGAGCAACTGCAACAAACAGAGTAAGAAAACATGGTAGAACTATATGCTCTTGCATATACTTGCTACTTGAACAACCAAGGCTTCTGGTGTAATTGCTCAGGATTATAGTATAGAATTACACATCAAAATCTGTGAATCTGCAGAACAAGCTTCGAGAGGACAGGAAAAGAAAATACAAACAGGGAAGGGCGTCTTGACTGATCCGTGGTACTACAGAAACGAAAATTAACAGGTAAGAACTAATTTTCCTTTCCCTGTACGTACCTGGATCAGTCCGGACCTTGGGATGTACCAAAGCTTCCCTATACCGGGTGGGACTGAAACAGTCCCGCTCGAAGCACTTGTTGTCCAAAGGAACCAAAAACCGGCGCTTGCACATCCAAACGGTAGTGTCGAGCAAAAGTATGCAGGGACGTCCAGGTGGGGACCCTGCAAATCTCTTGCTGAGAGACCGATTGGCTCTCCACCCAGGAAGTAGCTTGAGAACATAGCGAGTGAGCCTTTAAGCCCTCCGGAATTGACCAACCTTGGCAGAGATAAGCAGAGGAAATGGCTTCCTTCAACCACCGTGCAATAGTGGTCTTAGAAGTCAGCTTGCCCCGATTGGGACCGCTCCAGAGGACAAAAAGATGGTCCGAGACCTGAAAGTCATTGGTAACCTGAAGATACCTGAGTAGAACACGTTTGACATCCAGTTTACGAAGGTCGCCTCCAGCGGTACCCGCAATCTCGTCTGGAGAAAAACGCAGGAAGCTCTACCGATTGGTTGACATGGAAGGCGGACACCACTTTCGGAAGAAAAGTGGGCACTGTTTTAAGAGAGACACCGGAGTTGGAGATTCGCAAAAAGGGTTCCCGACAGGACAATGCTTGAATCTCAGAGACCCGCTGAGCGAAGGCGATCGAAACAAGGAAAATAGCCTTGAGCGTAAGGTCCTTTACCATAGCCCGATGGAGAGGTTCAAATAGAGCAGAACAGAGGGCCCGGAGGACCAGATTGAGACTCCATGAAGGACAAGTATTGCGAGCGGGCAGATGCAGGTGTTTGACTCCCCTCAAGAACCGAACTACATCCGGGTGAGCCGCTAAAGGATGACCATCGACCTGTCCGAGAAGAGAGCCAAGAGCGGAAACTTGTACATGGAGAGAACCGAAGGAGAGACCCTTCTGCAGAAAAGAAAGAACTACTGAGACTGGGGCGAAGCGAGCTGAGACACCAGACTTCTCACAAACAGTCTCGAAGACCTTCCATATGCGCACGTAGGCTAGGGAAATCGACTGCTTTCGGGCTCGAAGCAAGGTGGAGATGACCTCTTCCTTGTAGCCTTTACGTCTTAAGACGCCGCTGTTCAAAAGCCAGGCCGCTAGACAGAAGCGATCGGCCTGGTCGAAATATACGGGTCCCTGCCCCAGTAGACGAGGAAGATGGCCCAGCCGCAGAGGTCCGTCCTTCGCCAGGGTGACAAGATATGCGAACCATGGCCTGCGAGGCCACTTGGGTGCTACCAGAACCACTGGTCCCCTGTGGAGTTCTATTCTCCTGAGAATCTTTCCCACTAGGGGCCATGGAGGAAACACGTACAGAAGAAAGTCTGCGGGCCAGGGAAGAGCTAGAGCATCCACTCCCTCCGAGCTGTGGTCCCTCCAGTGGCTGAAGAACCGATCGGCCTTGGCATTGTGCATGGTCACCATTAAGTCCAGGTGGGGCTGACCCCACCTGACGATCAGGTCCATGGCTGCTTCCAAGAGTTCCCACTCTCCAGGATCGAGCGATTGGAGACTGAGAAAATCCGCTTGAACATTCTCCTTGCCTGTAATGTGAGAGGCCGTCAGGCAATCCAGGTGTCGTTCCACCCAGGCAAAGAAACGGCTGGCTTCCAGGCGACTGCGGGTGCCCCCCTGACGACTGATGTACGACACGGTGGTGGAGTTGTCGGACAGCACTCTCACCACTTTGCCGCGTATGAGGGGCAAGAACTCCTGCAGAGCCAGAAGCACCGCCCTGCCCTCCAGCCGATTGATGTGCCAGCAAGTCTGAATGGGTGACCATATCCCCTGAGTGGACCGGGACAGGCAGACCGCACCCCAGCCCAAGAGACTGGCGTCCGTGGTCACTATCGTCCACTGTGGAGACTAAAGGGGCATTCCCCAGAGAATATGGGGGAGCGAAAGCCACCACTGCAAGTCGGCGATGGTAGGGGCCGAAAGAAGGAGGACCATGTGATACTGTTCCGACACCGGCTGCCAACGTGATAGCAAAGCTTTCTGTAATGGTCGCATATGAGCAAAGGCCCAGGGGACTAGGTCGATGGTGGAAGCCATGGACCCTAGGACCTGCAAGTAGTCCCAGGCCATTGGAAGAGGCAGCAAGATCAAGTCCCGGATCTGATCGATCAACTTGAGGGCCCACGCACGAGGCAAGAAGACTTTGCAGAGTTGGGTGTCGAAGCGGGCTCCCAGGAACTCTAATTCCTGGGAGGGCTGGAGTTTGCTTTTGGAATATTTCACTATCCACCCGAGACACGTGAGGAGGGCCAATACCCGATCTACCGCCTGTTTGCAGAGAACCTCCGATTTGGCCCGCACAAGCCAGTCTTCCAGATAGGGGTGAACTAGAACACCTTCCCGATAAGGGCTGCCACAACCACCATGATCTTGGAGAAGGTGTGAGGCGCGGTCGCAAGGCCGAATGGCAGGGCCCGAAACTGGAAGTCCTGATTGAGAATGTGGAAGCAAAGATACTTTTGATAATCATGGTGGATCGGGATATGGAAGTACGTCTCCATCAGATCGAGCGAGGCAAGGAACTCTCCGGGGCGAACCACCGCAATGACCGTTCGCAGGGTTTCCATGTGAAAATGTAGGATTTTGAGGGCTTTGTTGACCCGTTTGAGGTCCAGGATCGGCTGAAAAGCCCCGTCCTTCTTGGGAAGGACAGAGTAGATGGAATACTGACCTACGCCAAGCTCTCTTTCCGGGACCGGGACAACTGCACCCAGGCTCAGTAGTTTGGTGATGGTTTGCTCCACCGCTTCTCGTTTGGAGCGCTCGCAAGGGGAGAATAGGAAGAGATCCGGTAGGTCGCGGACAAGCTCGAAAGCGTACCCATCTCGTACAATGTCAAGGACCCACTGGTCCGACGTGATCTTTTTATTTATTTATTTATTTAATAACTTTTATATACCGACGAACGTTGGGAACATCTCGTCGGTTTACATAGAACAGAACTTAGCAACAGGCTTTACAATTATTGCATAATTAAATAAGGAACATTAAGAACATCTTGACCCATTCCTCAAAATAAAGGGAGAGGCGACCACCCAGGAACGGGATCGAGGAATGGGCCGGCTGACCTTCATTGAGTGGCAGGCTGGCCCTCGCGAAAGGGCCGACATCCATGAAAAGGCTGCGACCAAGACTGAGACCATGAAGAATAACCCCTCATGGCACCACCCAGTCCGCGTGGGGTATACCGTCTCTGTCCCCGGAAACGAGGATGGGAGGGTGTGAAGGAGCATGCTGGTCTCGGCCGATCCTACGGGAGCTTATGGACCTTATTGTACCCCAAGGAATCCATAAGCTTCTCCGGGTCCTCACCAAACAGCAACTTACCTTTGAAGGGCAGCAAGCCCAACCGTGCCTTTGAGGATGGATCAGCCGACCAATTGCGTAGCCAAAGGAGTCGCCTAGCTGACAAAGCCGAGGCCATCGCTTTTGCCTGAATGAGGAGGTGGTCATAGAGCACATCAGCCCCATAGGCGATGACGGCTTCTAAACACTCCGCTTGCTCTGCCTCTGCCGACGGAAGATCTTAGGCCCCAAGTAGCTGTTGGATCCATCTAAGACCTGCCCAAAACATGAGACTGCTGCAGGCAGTCGCGTGGACCCCCAGGGCCAGGACCTCGAAAATGCGTTTCATGTGCGCTTCAAGCTTGCAGTCCTGCCCGTCCTTCAGGGCTGTCAATCCTTCCACCGGGATGGTAATGTGTTTGGTGACCGCAGAAACGTAGGAATCCACAGAGGGATTTCTCAAGATTTCCAAACCGTCCTCCGGGAGAGGGTATAGCTTATCCATAGTGTGTCCCACCCGGAGTCCCACTTCAGGAGCCTCCCACTCCCGCAGGAGCAATAGCTTGTGCATGGGATGAAATGGAAAAGCGCTTGCCGGAGCCCTGAGTCCCTCCAGGATCGGGTCCATATTTTTAGGCAAGGAGTCTGTGAGGGTATCCGCAGAGGGCCCCTCCAACCCCAATTCCTGGAGGACAAAGGGGATGAGGGGCTCCAACTCCTCCCTTTGGAACATTTGGAGGGCCCTGGGGTCGTTCCCTTCCAGGGGAAGGAGGATAGCCACAGAATCAGAAAGGGGGTTGGGGTCCGGGAGGACCGGGTCCACCGGGGGATCAAGAGGGGGGGGCATACCCGGAACCACCCGCACCTGAAGGGACCCCCTGGGGTTCCGCAGCCGGGCCACAAGTCAACGGCGCGGAGCGAGGAATTTTTGCCGGGGGGGGGGGCTTCCTCTCCTCCTGCAGGCTAGCTAGGTAGGATTTATGCATAAGCAAAACAAATTCTGGAGAAAAAACGGGTCCTATATTTGGTATTATTGTTTTGAAATACTGCTCTAAGTTAGAATGGATCTCCCAATACTAGTATAAAAGTGTAAAGGGCAAGTAGCATTATTTTTGCTGTTAAACTATTTAGGAAATGATATTTTTTAATTTTTGTTTGTTACTTGGAAAAAGTATAAAATCTGTGTAAAATGATAGATATATTTCTGTCCATATATGTTATGATTTATTGAAAATTTGAAAATTAAAAAAACAAAAACAGGTCCTGGAACTCCCGGGGGGGGGGGTAGCTCCATAAAATTTGGGTCCCCAGCCCCAGGCAGCTCCCCTTCCGAAGCCGCCGGACAGTCCCCGACCGCGAGGGTCTGCCGCCTAACATCCACCCCCCAAAGCGAGACCGAAGGCTCTTCACCTCCTGTGACGCAGGCTGAACACAGCCCATCCCGAGAGAGGTGCGCGGCGCTGGAGCCGCAAACCGACCCATGTGTCATGCTCAGCGGAGTGACAAAAAAAAGTCAAAATTAAAACCAACCTGAAAAGGAGAAAGGGAGAGGAAGGGAGGGAAACGCCGAAACGACCGCTGCGAAAGAAAACCCGGAGACGCCGCCCGCGCTGAAAGAGAAACCGCTCCTTTTTTTTTTAAGTTACCTGGAGCTGTCCCTCGCCGTGATACTGCTGCGGTCCGGCTGGGGTGAGTGAGCCGGGCTCCCCGGTATCACCCAGGCTGGGCTGTAAACTAACACAGGATCCTCGACCCTTAGCTCAGCAACTGCTCTACCAGGGGGGATGGTCCCCTCAGGACCTGGCAACCCCTGGGAGCAAAGGACCAGCTCTACCAGCAGCTTCATCCCTCTTCCTTGTCACAGAATTTTTATTTTTTATACCTAATAAGAGGAAAGAAAGCCATACACAAGAAAAACCTAACTACACTAACACTCAAAAAATAAAAATAAAAATAAAAAATCAGATCCACTGTGGGAAAAGCACCCGACCATCTGCTGGAGACAGAGTAATACTGGCAGGCTGTGGGTGGCACCCTGGCATTTATGGCAGAGCCTGAGAAGTTTTGCTCTGTCTCCATCTGCTGGTGCGGAGGCAAAACCCCAGGAGTCTGAACTGATCTGGTACGTACAGGGAATGCGTTTCATGTGCACTTCAAGCTTGCGGTCCTGCCTGAGGGAAAAAAAATTCTAAAAATTAAAATGATTGGCAGCCCGCAGGCAGGAGTGAAGCAGGGGAGGAACCTGCTGACTCCTGCCTGTCTGGCTGCTGGTTCGAGCCCCCTGGACACCAAAAAATAAAATTATAAAAAATAATTTACAAGTGCTGGAAAAGTTTACAATTTAACTTTTAAAACTTTTTTTTTTTTTTTTTTACACTGAGCACAGCACTGGGCTCTGAGCCCCCTCGGCAGCCAGAGGAGGGGGAGACGAGAACTGGACCACCAGTCTCGGTCCCCACATCAGGAAGCACAGACGGACTCAGGCTATGCAGCGCACAAGGAGCTAAGCCCCCCTGAGTCTGACAAGAGCCAGGAGACGGCACCTTCTCCTGTACAAGAAAAGAATCCTAACGGATCTACTTTATTATTTCTATGAAAAGAAAAAACAGCTAAGAATTAAGTACTTGCTTGATCCAAAAAAGATAAGGATAGACAGCTCAGAAGCCGAATCAGGAGACGGAAGGGCGAGCTGATCCACCTGCTGGGAGACAGACAAATACTGAAGGGTTACAGGATAGGCTCTGTCCTCATATAGGATATCCTTTCAGTTTTAGTCTGTCTCCACCTGCTGGACAGGAGGCTCAACCCACAGTCTGGACTGATCCGGGTACGTACAGGGAATGCAGTGTTAGGGGCTCCCACCCTCCACCCCTGCTCGAGCCGCTGCGTAACCCGCGGGAGAAGAGAGAGAAACCCAGCGTTAGGGGCTCCCACCCTCCACAGCAGGGTAACAGGGAGGGAGGGATAAAGGATTGGGTACAGCAGGGTAACAGGGAGGGAGGGTCAGTGGATGCAGGAAGCTGGAAAGGGCATGAGGGTTAAGAGAAGACAGAGAGCTCTCACTTGTTGAAGAGCTGCAGCAGCTGCATGCGATCCTGGGAGATCTCCTGGCACCAGGCATGAGCGTGTGTAGTGTAGAACAGGGACGTGCGTCGGCACAGCTGATCCTTAAATACAGGCCAGAACGTGGACTTGGGACCCAGAACCTCGATGCCACGAACTCGTGCGTTAATCCCATCCTAGAACATAAAATACACTGCATGAGTCACTTTTTCTAGCAAACAGAGACTATGATCCCAGCCCTTTCTTAAAGAGCAACTAAGCTTCACAGCACTCAAGGAGGCAGACGCACACTGAGAAAGGATGATAAGGCTAAGATTTACATAGTAATGACAGCAGAAAAAGACCAAATGGTTCATCCATTAAAGACAGCATCGAGCTAAACAGGAGAAAATTTCTGCAGGAAACAAATGCAATGTTGAGTCTTTATGGATAGAAATTCCAGGTGAAAAGGGGAATAATATAGTAATGGGGGTGCATTACCATCTATCTGGCCAGAATGAACTAACAGACAATGAAATGCTAAGAGAAATTAGGGAAGCTAACAAAATCAGCAGCACAGTAACAATGAGTGATTTGAATTACTCCAGTACTGACTGGGTGAATGTCACATCAGGACATGCTAAAGAGGCAAAGTTCCTGGATGAAATAAATGACTGCTTCATGGAGCAGCTGGGACAAGAACCAACTAGATCATAGTCCTTAGTGGCACACAGGATTTGGTGCTAGAGGTAACAGTGTTGGAATCACATTATCAAATTTGACTTAATAACTGAAGGAAGTGCATTAAACAAATCTACTATGATAGCATTAAACTTTCAAAAACGTGTCTATGATAAAATGACAAAAATAGGAAAAAACTGAAAGGAGCAACCGCAGAGATTAAAAGTTTAGCTCAGGCATGGATGATGTTTAAAAATACCAACTTGGAAGCCCAGCACAGATGTATTCCACGCTTAACTGCTGGCATGGTTATTAAAAGGTGACGTGAGAGAGGCTAAATAGCTAAAAGAACATCTTTCAAGAAATGGAAAAGGGATCCAAATGAAGAAAACAGGAAACAGCACAAGCACTGGCAAGTCAGATGCAAAAGCATTGATAAGGAAAGCAAAGAGAGAATTTGAAAAGAAGTTTGATATAGAAGCGAAAACTCATAATAAAAACCTTTGCAGGTATAGTCGAGGTAAAAAGCCTGCTAGGGAGTCCATTGGATCATTAGATGATTAAGGGGTAAAAGGGGTACTTAGGGATGACAAGGCCATGGCAAAGAGACTAAATGAATTCTTTGCTTCAGTATTCGCTGAGGAAAACGTAAGAGATACACCCATCAGAAAGAAGTGGGATCAGGGAAGCTCACATTGAAGAGTCATAAGAAAAACAGAATGAGGTGCTGTGGTGGACGTGGCGCCCCTAGTGGTGGGTCCTTGGGGGTGGGATCAGGGAAGCTCACATTGAAGAGTCATAAGAAAAACAGAATGAGGTGCTGTGGTGGACGTGGCACCCCTAGTGGCGGGTCCTTGGGGTGGGATCAGGGAGCCTCACATTGAAGAGTCATAAGAAAAACAGAATGAGGTGCTGTGGTGGACGTGGCGCCCCTAGTGGCGGGTCCTTGGGGTGGGATCAGGGAAGCTGACATTGAATCTCATAAGAAAAAACAGAATGAGGTGCTGTGGTGGACGTGGCGCCCCTAGTGGCGGGTCCTTGGGGTGGGATCAGGGAAGCTCACATAGAAGAGTGATAAGAAAAACAGAATGAGGTGCAGTGGTGGACGTGGCGCCCCTAGTGGCAGGTCCTTGCGGTGGGATCAGGGAAGCTCACATTGAATCTCATAAGAAAAACAGAATGAGGTGCTGTGGTGGACGTGGCGCCCCTAGTGGCGGGTCCTTGGGGTGGGATCAGGGAAGCTCACATTGAAGAGTGATAAGAAAAACAGAATGAGGTGCAGTGGTGGACGTGGCGCCCCTAGTGGCGGGTCCTTGGGGTGGGATCAGGGAAGCTCACATTGAATCTCATAAGAAAAACAGAATGAGGTGCTGTGGTGGACGTGGCGCCCCTAGTGGCAGGTCCTTGGGGTGGGATCAGGGAAGCTCACATTGAATCTCATAAGAAAAACAGAATGAGGTGCTGTGGTGGACGTGGCGCCCCTAGTGGCAGGTCCTTGGGGTGGGATCAGGGAAGCTCACATTGAATCTCATAAGAAAAACAGAATGAGGTGCTGTGGTGGACGTGGCGCCCCTAGTGGCAGGTCCTTGCGGTGGGATCAGGGAAGCTCACATTGAATCTCATAAGAAAAACAGAATGAGGTGCAGTGGTGGACGTGGCGCCCCTAGTGGCAGGTCCTTGGGGTGGGATCAGGGAAGCTCACATTGAATCTCATAAGAAAAACAGAATGAGGTGCTGTGGTGGACGTGGCGCCCCTAGTGGCGGGTCCTTGCGGTGGGATCAGGGAAGCTCACATTGAATCTCATAAGAAAAACAGACTGAGGTGCTGTGGTGGACGTGGCGCCCCTAGTGGCGGGTCCTTGGGGTGGGATCAGGGAAGCTGACATTGAATCTCATAAGAAAAACAGAATGAGGTGCAGTGGTGGACGTGGCGCCCCTAGTGGCAGGTCCTTGGGGTGACTTCAGGCTTGGAGGCTTATTCTCAAGGACGGCTGCAGCAGAGTCAGCACCGAGGCTTCTCCTGCCAGTAATGCTGACAGTGTAACCTTTAGGCAAGGAGGCTATAGGTTAAAGCTACTTATATAGGAGATTGAGACAGGTCTGTACTCATCCCATACTAAAAGTAAGCCTCACCCTCCAGGCAGGGCACCCTTTTGCCATAGCTTAAAGTAAGGTATTATACACCCAGGCAGTAACTTCATACAGTGCTCTGGAGTTTATGGAAACAAATTCACAGACGAGAAGTCACACACAACATAAAAGCATTGCCTGAAATGCATTTCCACTCAATCAATGTGAGCTTGGGTTTGCTATCCTTTTAAACCAATGATTAGTTAAAATAAAACAAGCAGCTTCTTTCTCTAGGCTCTACTATGCTTTCCTTCACTTACATATAGGCAAAGCTGGTTTAATACAACAGTAACTCCCGATTCTCCCAGATATAAAGCAGTGCTGGGAAAACCTCATTAACAGAAGAACGACTCCCTAGGCCAGCTCCATGGCCCTAATTACAACTCTCCACAGCTGCCATCGTTTAATACAAGAACCAGATTTACACAGCTACTCGCTCACAGTTACTGATAACCCCCAAACATCTCCTTTTCTTCATACTAATTCCTACTTGGTTCCCAACCACAAAATAAGTGCTTTCAACATTTACATAAAAGCTTCTACCTTTGCCTCTAATTATCCAAAAAACTGCTGCCCAGAAGTGAAAAGGCAAAGAGATATCTTAGGGCTGACTCAGCTTTAGAATAAAGGTGCAGCAGGGCACTGCTCTTCTTCTGCCTCAGCCTCTCCATCCTCCTCCTCGCCTTCCATTCAGCTCTCCTGAATTGCCTGTCCCTTTCTGGAGGGCTCCTCTCTTTATGTGAGACAGACTACCCCACCCTACGAAGACACCGCCTCTTTGCTTCCCTGCCCCCAACCCTTCCCTGGGCTGACTACCAGGGCATCTGGGAAGTGTAGTTTCCTTTTACTTCCTCCAAAATAACCTTCACACTTTAAGGAAAACACCCAAAGTTTTACAGCACAGAGACTCGGCTCTGGCTCAAATCACCACCGGTGCATACAATTTTGAACATAAAGTTGGACTCCATTCGTAGGACAAACCAGTTCTGATCAAGGGGCTAAATTCAAAGTGATATAAACCACAGAGATCAGTCCCCAGGAATGATTGTGTTTCTCATCTGGGCTGCATCGGGAGGGACAAAGTATTGTAAAAGCCCCACAGCCATCCCAGAGCTACATACACGTACCTGATGTGAAGAGACTGGAACATGCAAAGGACTGCCAAAGAATTACAGTATCGAGCAACAAAAATGCTTAAAGAAAGTAAAAACTGCACCAAAAGAGGTCATATGTGCAATCTCAACCAATGGCAAAAGGGGAATGGG
The DNA here is from genome assembly GCF_901001135.1 of Rhinatrema bivittatum. Taxonomy (NCBI): domain Eukaryota; kingdom Metazoa; phylum Chordata; class Amphibia; order Gymnophiona; family Rhinatrematidae; genus Rhinatrema; species Rhinatrema bivittatum. Next base: position 2,135,905 of record NC_042617.1, read on the forward strand.
CAGGAGGGGGAAGGGGGAAAAGGGGAGAGATGGGCAAGGAAGGGATGTGGAAGAATAAGGAAGGGGGCAAACAGACTGAAGGCAGTCATACATAGAAAACTATGCAGTCCAACAAGTCCATTTGTACAAACCATATGTATTCAACAGGTAGAAAACTAGGGCACAGAGGAGACAGGAGAACAACAAAATTGGTCAAGGATGAAAACGTTTAATGATATATTTCAATATTCATGTACATGCTTAATAATATCATAAGAAGAGCTGGGTGCATTACATATAGAGGAAAAAAAAATCAGTAGAAGGAGACCAAGCGGACTCCAGATGTAATGAGTCTAGCAGAAATATCCAACATTGCTTGCGGTGCAGCAGCAAATTATCATAATCACCACCACAAGGGAGGTGGAAAGCTAGATCAATAACCAAAAAACAAAGATCCTCCACCAAATGGCTAGCCGATTACCAGTGAGAAACCAGGGGTGCTTCTTCACACATTCATGGGAGACAACTGCAGGGTTTTATGACACGGGTACATATCTTGCAAATGGCTAGCCGATTACCAGTGAGAAACTAGGGTTGCTTCTTCACACATTCATGGGAGACAACTGCAGGGTTTTACGACACGGGTACATATCTTGCAAATGGCTAGCCGATTACCAGTGAGAAACTAGGGGTGCTTCTTCACACATTCATGGGAGGCAACTGCAGGGTTTTACGACACGGGTACATATCTTGCAAATAGCTAGCCGAGTACCAGTGAGAAACTAGGGGTGCTTCTTCACACATTCATGGGACGCAATTGCAGGGTTTTACGACACGGGTACATATCTTGCAAATAGCTAGCCGAGTACCAGTGAGAAACTAGGGGTGCTTCTTCACACATTCATGGGAGGCAACTGCAGGGTTTTACGACACGGGTACATATCTTGCAAATAGCTAGTTGATTACCAGTGAGAAACTAGGGGTGCTTCTTCACACATTCATGGGAGACAACTGCAGGGTTTTATGACACGGGTACATATCTTGCAAATAGCTAGCCGATTACCAGTGAGAAACTAGGGGTGCTTCTTCACACATTCATGGGAGACAACTGCAGGGTTTTACGACACGGGTACATATCTTGCAAATAGCTAGCCGATTACCAGTGAGAAACTAGGGGTGCTTCTTCACACATTCATGGGAGACAACTGCAGGGTTTTACGACACGGGTACATATCTTGCAAATAGCTAGCCGATTACCAGTGAGAAACTAGGGGTGCTTCTTCACACATTCATGGGACGCAACTGCAGGGTTTTACGACACGGGTACATATCTTGCAAATGGCTAGCTGCTTACCAGTGAAAAACTAGGGGTGCTTCTTCACACATTCATGGGAGGCAACTGCAGGGTTTTACGACACGGGTACATATCTTGCAAATGGCTAGCTGCTTACCAGTGAAAAACTAGGGGTGCTTCTTCACACATTCATGGGAGGCAAACTGCAGGGTTTTACGACACGGGTACATATCTTGCAAATGGTTTTGCTAAAGTACAGTAAAGGGCAAAGACAAAGAATGATGTAAGTGACACCAGCAGAGTTGCAGTCTGTTGAGAACTGAAGGTTGCAGGTCTTATGAGTGGTTGGATGGTGAAAATCCCTGACTGTCAAGGATGAAGGACAAACACTACACAAACCACAGGGACGATGCCCAGACACTACAGAGACGGGGGAAAAAGGTTGATACTCAGATGAGATTAAGGTATCACAGAGGTTCCGGCTCCTGTGAAAGGCAAAACGAGGTGGAGATGTGAAAACAGAGTGAAGGGACAGCTCACTCCAATGGCGTTTAAGATCTTGCACATGTGTCGCACCCAGCTAGAGAAAAGGGGAACACAGGTTAAAATATGAGAATCAGAGGATGTGCATCGAAGAAATAAATCACATTTACAAATACAGCACATTTAAATGCTTTTTTGATTATGCATCAAGGATAGCCAAGGTCCAGAAAGTGTTGGGCCATTGTAGCAGATTGGTGAATGAAGTTAGTGCGATTAGAACAGAGGTGGTGGAGACATAAAAATTGTCCATCTGGTATGTTGTTGCATAGGGCATGAGGATGATGACTAATGTATGCAAAGTATCTTTATCTGTGATTTTTCAGTAGATGGACATTATTAGAGAGTCAGCTTCAGCAGATGCCAGGAAATCTAAAAAGGAAATCTGAGTGCAACTCATAGTATGAACAAATTGTAAATTTGGGTCTAGTGAGTTAAGACAATCCATAACCAAACAACTGGATATTGGTACCTGACCAAATAGTAAAAATATCGTCAATGAACCGTAACCACATTGTAATCAGAGGCCAAAAACTTGATGGATACAGGTGATAGGACTCAAAGTCAGAGACACAGAGGCAGACTATATCAGGGGCCATTGTGGCGCCCATAACTGTGCTTTTAATTTGTTTAAATAAACTGTTTTCAAATGAAAAAAGGTTCTGAGTGAGAGCAAGCCAAGTGAGTTTAATAAGAAACTCAGTAGGAATTCTACAATCTGAGGGGTGCTGGTTGAAGGTATCCTGAATGACAGAAATGGCAGCTTCTTGGGGAATACTGGAGTATAGGGAACGATATCTAGAGTTACCAAAAAGAATGATTCAGTAGGTAGGGCAAGGAAGTCCAGGATAGTAATGAAGTGTCCAGAGTCACGAATATATGAAGGAGCAGAAGGTAAAAAGGGCTGTGGAAACTGGTCAATGAATCTAGAGAGTGGTTTCAGTTACAAGCCAATGCTGGTGATGAGGGGATGAACAGGAGGATTAATGAAGGACTTATGAACTTTCGGAAGGACATAAAAAGTTGGGGTCACAGGGTTATTCTCAATCAGAAAATCGACCTCTTTGGATATAAGCAAATGAGCTGAGAGCCATTTGTTCCAACAAAATAATCTCATTACGTAAGTGTCGGTAGGGTCCATTGGAAGTTCTTGATAATAGTGAGGGTCCAAAAGTTGATGGTATACCTCAATCCGATATGACAAGTGGTCCAGAATAACAATTCAGTCACCCTCGTCTTTGGGCTAATGATGATTGAAGAACCTGAAGACAAATCTCAGAGAGCCAGGTGTTCATCACAAGAAAAATTGTAGTATTGCTTGTAAGTGGTCTTTTAGCAGGTGGCGACATAACTGAGCACAAATCTATCAAAAGTGTGAATCGATGAATCAATGAGGCCAGGAGGTGTCCATCTAGAAGGATGAGTCATAATGGAGGTGTCAACAACCATGATCAGAGAAGAAAAGATTCTAGCTTGAGAAGATGTAAAAACCTCTGTAAGTGTATCCAGACCTCAAAAGGGTCATAATGTATAATAGGTATGAAGGAAAGACCATAATTCAAGACTCTAGCTTCAGTAAATGACAAAGGGCAAGATGAAAAATTGAAAATCAAAGAGTCAGGGTGTGGAGCTCTCCTGGCAAGAATAGAAATAGGAGTCAATGAGACAACCAAAGGTCTGTGAATTGCCAATTCTGAGGCTGTATTGTTGTGAACATGTCACTCGGAAAGGCACTGAAGAGGGCTCGTCAAACACAGCCATGTGGGCATCTGTCCCAAAAAGGATGAGTATCTGACTGTTGGTCCAGCGAAGGGTCAGTTGCAAAGTCTGAAGAAGAAGAGCCAGAAGTGTGCGATGAAAGTATGACCTCATCACCCGACAAATTGTCTGAGGAGGTGGTGAAGGCTACTTGCTTGTGGGGTGAGCGTTTTGAAGACATCCATGGGTAGATGAAACCACGAGTATAGTCAAGTTCATTCCTCTGGAATTTCCTATATTTTGCAGCTTTAAATTCACTGCAGAATTTTTCAAGATCTTGTTTGAAGGTGGTTAATTGAGCAGAGAAGGTATTGCTAGGAAGAACCGCTTTTAATCTATCAATCTGGGTAGACAATTGAGATCTTAATTCAGACACAGCTTGCTTGACTGTGTCAACTATCAAAATCATCAAGTTGATGGAGCATTTATTGAGAATCTGGTTCAATGATTAATAAACTCTGAGTTATCAGTGTGGAGCCGAGCCAGAAATGATACCCATGCCAGAAATTATATTCAAAGATGATGATTCAGAGAAACTGAAACAAATCTCAGTGAATCTGGAAGACGTACTAAAGAGTAGCAAATAACCTGGACCAGATGGCATATATCCTAGAGTGCTGAAAGAACTAAGAAATTTAATTGCGGACCTGCTATTGGAAATTTGTAAACTATTAGCTATCAATGGTAGCTGAAGACTGAAGGCTTGGAAATGTAATGCCAATTTTTAAACAGGGATCAAGGGGTGATCCAGGAAACTACAGACCAGAGAGTCTGATATCTGTGCCAGGCAAAATGGTAGAAACTATCATAAAGAACAAAATTCTTGAGCGTATAGACGAGCATAGTTTAATGGGATAAAGCCAACATGGATTTATCCAAGGAAAGTCTTGCCTCACAAATTTGCTACATTTTTTTGAGGGAATAAACAAACATGTGGATAAAGGTGAGCCAGTTGATATAGTATATCTGGATTTCCAAAAAGCATTTGACAAAGTCCTCATGAGAGACTTAGGATATTAGAAAGTCATGGGATAGGTGGCAGTGTCCTATTGTGGATTGCCAACTGGTTAGAAGATAGAAAAAAGAGAGCAGGGCTAAATGGTAAATTTTCTCAATGGAGAAAGGTGAATAGTGCAGTGCCCCCAAGGATCTGTTCTGGGACCACTGCTTTTCAATATATTTATAAACAACCTGGAAATGGGAACAAGGGAGGTGATCAAATTTGCGATAACACAAAATTATTTAAAGTTGTTAAATCACAAGAGGATTGTGAGAAATTGCTAGAGGACATTGCAAAACTGGGAGACTGGGCAAAAAAATGGCAAATGAAATTTAATGTGGACAAGTGCACAGTGATGCACTTAGGGAAGAGTAACCCAAATTTTAGCTACAAAATGCAAGATTCCACATTAGGAGTCACCACTCAGGAAAAGGATCTAGGCGTCATCATTGAAAATACGTTGAAATCCTCTACTCAGTGTGCAGCAGCAGCCAAGAAAGCAAATAGAGTGCTAGGGATTATTAGGAAAGGAATGGAGAATAAAACCAAGAATATCATAATGCCTCTGTATCACTCCATGGTGTGACCTCATCTTGAGTATTGTGTGCAGTTCTGGTCACCACATCTCAAGAAAGATATAGCAGAATTAGAAAAGGTACAGAGAAGGGCGACCAAAATGATAAAAGAGATGGAACGATTCTTCTATGAGGAAAGGCTAAAGAGGTTAGGACTCTTAGGCTTGGCGAAGAGACGGCTGAGAGCAGTTATGATACAGATCTATAAAATAATGAGTGGAATGGAACAAGTAAACGTTAATCAGTTGTTTACTCTTTCAAAAAGTACAAAGACCAGGGAACATACAATGAAGTTACTGGGTAATACATTTAAAATAATAAGAGAAATTTTTTTTTTTACTCAACACATAATTAAGCTCTGGAATTTGTTGCCAGAGGATATGGTGAAAGCTATTAGTATAGTTTTGTTTAAAAATGTTTTGGGCAAGTTAAGAACATAAGAACATGCCATACTGGGTCAGACCAAGGGTCCATCAAGCCCAGCATCCTGTTTCCAACAGTGGCCAATCCAGACCATAAGAACCTGGCAAGTACCCAAAAAATAAGTCTATTCCATGTTACTGATGCAATTAATAGCAGTGGCTATTTTCTAAGTCAGCTTAATTAATAGTAGGTAATGGACTTCTCCTCCAAGAACTTATCCAATCCTTTTTTAAGGACAGCTATACTAACTGCACTAACCACATCCTCTGGCAACAAATTCCAGAGTTTAATTGTGCGTTGAGTAAAAAAGAACCTTCTCCGATTAGTTTTAAATGTGCCACATGCTAACTTCATGGAGTGCCCCCTAGTCTTTCTATTATCTGAAAGAGTAAATAACCGATTCACATCTACCCGTTCTAGACCTCTCATGATTTTAAACATCTCTATCATATCCCCCCTCAGCTGTCTCTTCTCCAAGCTGAAAAGTCCTAACCTCTTTAGTCTTTCCTCATAGGGGAGCTGTTCCATTCCCCTTATCATTTTGGTCGCCCTTCTCTGTACCTTCTCCATCACAATTATATCTTTTTTTAGATGTGGCGACCAGAATTGTACACAGTATTCAAGGTGCGGTCTCACCTTGGAGCGATACAGAGGCATTATGACATTTTCCGTTTTATTCACCATTCCCTTTCTAATAATTCCCAACATACTGTTTGCTTTTTTGACTGCCGCAGCACACTGAACTGATGATGTTTTGACGGAAACAAAAATGTCTAAAAAAGCTATTTCAGACGGATGGACACAAAAATTAAACCGTAAGTGAATGTTCAAAGAGTTTAACCAATCAATGAACATGTATAGTTGGACATCAGTGCCCAACCATATCAAAAATACGTCATCTATAAATCGAAGCCATAGATGTATAAAGGGAGACCAAGCGGAAGGATAAACCAATGTTGTTTCAAAGTGGTCCATGTACAGGCAAGCAAGACTGGGGGCCAGTCTTGCTTGCCTGTACATGGACATCCGTCTGAAATAGCTTTTTTAGACATTTTTGTTTCCGTCAAAAATGATCAATTTGTCACCACTCTTTTTCGGAAAGAAACCGACCGGAACACCTTATTAGCCTATTCTAGTTGCCATCCTAAGGCACTACGTGATAACATCCCCACGGGACAATTCTTAAGATTGCGAAGACTGTGTACCTCCCGTTCGGAGTTTCTGATTCAATCACAACATATGACTACTAGATCTTTACAGAGAGGTTACCCAGCCAGGATAGTTAAGAAAGCATTCAAACGTGCCCTTTATTCTCATCGTGAGTGGCTATTCCTCCCTTCGGGGGGGTCTGAAGAGGTGGCTTATAATTGTATTTTACCTTTTTCAATAGTGGGAAAATCAATTTCTAAAATGATTCGGAGACATTGGCATGCACTATCTTTGTCTAACATTTTTCAGGGCCCTCTCCGGTTTACTTTTCGAAGGGGAAGGAATCTCCGTGACCAATTAGTTCATGCTAATTTCTCGGATCGGGTGAGAGAGTCCACCGGGGAAGGGGTGCATAAATCCTGTGGTCATTGCACCATGTGTAATCACACGACTCAGACTACCTTTTTTAAACATCCCCATGTTTCTGTTAAGGATAGTAACTGCCGCTCCGTGCAGGTTACCCCCATGTTTCTGTTAAGGATAGTAACTGCCGCTCTGTGCTGGTTACCCCCATGTTTCTGTTAAGGATAGTAACTGCCGCTCTGTGCTGGTTACCCCCATGCCTTATGTTAAGGGCAGTAATATTTAAAATCAAAACCAAGCAACTGTCAATTCCATAACAAAATTACTTGCCCTCCCCTCCCCAGCAACCCCAAATACATCAAAGGAGGCTAAGATTCTTTCCCTTCTGCCCATCCAGCCTGCTGAAGCCTGGGGTAATGAGGAAGGCCAAGGTTCACCTATCCATCCCCTATCCTGGGGTACTTAAAGAAGTTGATACTTCTGAGCCTGGGGCAGAAAAGGAGGCCAAGAAATCAATCCATCCAAGCATGGGACAATGAGAGAAGGCTAAGGACCACACCTTTCAACCAAGACTCAAGGGTTAAGAAAGCATCCCCCATGGTAGCCCATTAGGGCAGTGGCAGTGCAGGAGGTTTGGGTTTGATTCCTTAGAGGAAGAGGAAGTCTCATTCTTCATACAAAGAGAAGGATTTCAAAGTGAAGGCTCTGCTCATACGCACCTCTCTCACCCCAGCCCTAGACTCAGTCTTGCCCCTCTACGTACACAGGGGCAATGTTTAAAATGCTACTTTAAGCGGCTCAGGTGTTTACTCACATGAAAACCTTTGAACATAGGAACATAAGAACATGCCATACTGGGTCAGATCAAGGGTCCATCAAGCCCAGCATCCTGTTTCCAACAGTGGCCAATCCAGGCCATAAGAACCTGGCAAGTACTCAAACATTAATGGGGAGATTTTAAAAGGGCCATGCATATGCCCATAAACGTGCGTTTCTCACCGCGTGCAAAGATACGCACTATTTTATAAAGCATGTATAGGTTTTAAAATACTCTTCTCGTGCAGCCTTTACACACGCAACTTGCATGGAAGAGAGAAAGACAGAGAGAGAGAGCATTCAGGCAGGCCTCTAATACCCCATACAAAGAGTCTCCGTGGCACAGTGAACATAGACGCCAGTCATACAGTACATACAATGAGCTCCCCCCATACACTATGCACATTGCCCCAATACACTATAGAGCCCCCATGACACAGTGTACATAGATCCCAGTTATACTGTAAACACAACAAGTCCCTCATACGCTATACACATAGCCTCAATACACAAAATGGCCTCCATGACACAGTGTACACAGACCCCAGTCATACTATAAACACAGCAAGCCCCCCCATACACTATGCACATTGCCCCAATACACAAAATAGCCTCCATGACACAGTGTACATAGATCCCAGTTATACTGTAAACACAGCAAGTCCCTCATACCAGTGGCAAAGCCAGAATTTATATTTTGTCAGGGCCTGAGTTTAACTTGCGTAGGCACTAGGCATACAAATATGATGATGCTAATTGTACATTTATCCAGAAACTGACACCCCCCCCCATGTATTTATTTATTTAAATTCCTTTCTATAGCGTCGCTAAGTTATATACCATCGCAACGGTTTACATGTAGGCACATCAATTAATGTAGGTGGATGCGTACTATAGTCCATTCTAACAGGTGCCACAAAAGGTTCAGTTACAATAAATCATTAAAGACAATCAATTGTTTAGTGAAGTAGATCATGACCAGGTGTACCTGTAAGGTACTGTTCAGGGGTAAAAAACATATTTATAGTGTTTACAATTATGTTTATTGTGATATAGAGTTCATAGTCTATTATTTATTTATTTATTTTATTTAAATGATTTTATATACCGACAACCGTTTGCACATCGTGTCGGTTTACAAGTAACTTACAACCAAAGTATATATAGGCATTGCCTTTACAAGGAACAGTATGCAAGAGAACGTAGTAACAGAGCAAATAACTAGATAAATTGAATAGGGAGGGATTCAAGTTGGGAGTGACAAAGGGGGGGGCGGGGGGAGGGTGAAACAGTGACACAAAGGGTTAAGTTATGTACAGGGTTTAGAGAAACATTCGTTATGTACACTGGTTATATACAAAGTTATATGACCGTGAATATAGCACTCGTTGAGGTGAGGTTATATATGAGGTTATGTAACATAACATTCTTTATATACAAAGGTTAAGAGAAACATTTGTAATTCCTTACTGATTTTCTGAGTGGGAGGGAGAGGACGGGGGGGGGGGGGGGGAGGGCTAGAGGGGGAAAGTATTAGATGTAGGTCCTGAGATGGGGTGTTGGTAAGAGATGATGATAGGGTTAGAGTGTTAGTAAGTGATGATGATTGGGGGTATGCTTGGAGGAAAAGCCAGGTTATATTATTATTATAATGCACATTCTTAGAATACTGCTGTGTGCTGGTGCTCTTCTGCCTATTCCTGTATATTTTCTATTCTCCAGTCTCTTTATAAAATGCTTGTTTAAAAAGCCATGGTTTTAAACTTTTCTTAAAGGTTTTGAGATCTCTTTGTAATCTGATCTCTAGAGGCATTGTGTTCCAAAGTGTGGGGCCTGCTAATGATAAGGCCCTTTCTCTCACTTGGGTTAGTCTCGCTGTTTTTACTGAAGGAATGGTTAGAGTGCTTTATTTGCTGATCGAAGGTTTCTGTGTGGGACGTGCACTCGCAATGCTGTGTTTAGCCAGTCTGCTTTTTCATCATGTACCATACATAAACTAATACATAGGGCTTTGTATTTAATTCTGTGTTCAATAGGTAGCCAATGTAATACCGCCATGGTTTCAGTTATATGGTCCCTCCTCCTTTTTCCGGTTAGTATTCTAGCTGCTGTGTTTTGAAGTATTTGAAGTGGCCTTAATGTTGAATTCGGGAGTCCTAGTAAAAGGGCATTACAGTAGTCCGTGCTGGAGAAAACTAGTGCCTGAAGTACTGTTCTGAAATCAGCTAGTGTTAGTAGTGGTTTTAGTTTTCTGAGTACCGTGAGTTTTGCATAGCCTTCTTTTACTTTTGGCCCATGCTGTCACTCCATCTCTCTCTCCCTCTCTCAGTGCTCCCTCTCCCCATGATGTGAGAGAGAGAGACTGGTAGAGGAGGGGCATTGAGAGAGCACAAGATTGCTGAGGACAAGATGGGTAACAGGGGGTGAGTCTCTCAAATCTACTTCCACCCCCCCTAATCCTCAGTAGTTCAGAGCCCCTCCCCTGTCCCCAGCAGTGTCTCTCTCTCTCTCAAACCCCTTCCTTCCCACAACCCTCTGAAACATGCCACCAAGTCCTCCCAGAATCAATGCCAGCTACATAATATCTTGGGGCTCGAACCTATAGAAGTCCCCAGCAAAAGTTTGGTAACAGAACCAATCATGATTTCCAACCTCCCACCCCCAAGAACAATCCTGTCAAAACACATAATTGAACATTATACTTTTATAAAGCAAAATTGCTTACCTTGTAATAGGTGTTATCCCAGGACAGCAGGATGTAGTCCTCACATATGGATGTAGTCCTCACATATGGTGACATCAGTAATGGAGCCCTATACGGAAAAACTTCTGTCAAAGTTCCTAGAAACTTTTGACTGGCACAGTGTGCCCACTGAGCATGCCCAGCATGCCATGATATTCCTGGCCCCAGGGGTCTCCCTTCAGTCTTTTTTGTAGCAATTTGCGTTAGCCAAAAATAAAATAATAAAACGTATCGGACCCAACTCCGCGGGGTGGCGGGTGGGTTTCGTGAGGACTACATCCTGCTGTCCTGGGATAACACCTATTACAAGGTAAGCAATTTTGCTTTATCCCAGGACAAACAGGATGCTAGTCCTCACATATGGGTGATTAGCAAGCTACAGGCTGAGTCATTCTTGTATTGGACCAACAGTGTACAACTTGTGCAACAGGCACAACAACTGGCGTACCGTTGGGAAATATGAGGCAGCCTGAAATCACGAAAGGTTGGATGTGGAAGGAGTTGGAATTATACTGGAAACAAGTTCTTTAAGACAGATTGTCCATAGACTGAATCTTGTCGTCCTACCTTGTCGAGACAGTAGTGGACTGCAAAGGTGTGAAGAGATCTCCATGTTACTGCTTTACATACGTCAAGGATTGGCACTGAACGATAGTGTGCTACTGAGGTTGACATTGCCCTTACTGAATGTGCCTTTACGTGCCCTTGGAGAGGAAGGCCTGCTTTTTCATAACAAAACTGTATGCAATCTGCTAACCAGTTGGATAGAGTATGTTTACCCACTGCTTTACCTGGTTTGTTTGGATCATAAGATACAAAGAGTTGATTGGATTTCCTATGGACTGTAGTGCGGTCTAAGTAAAATGCAAGCGCATGCTTAAGTCCAAGGTATGTAAGGCCCTTTCACCTTTGTGAGAGTGAGGTCTTGGGAAGAATGTGGGTAAAACTATGGATTGGTTCAAGTGGAATTCCGTGACTACCTTGGGAAGGGATTTTGGATGTGTACGTAGAACCACTCTGTCATGTAGGACTTTTGTATAGGGTGAGTATGTGACAAGTGCTTGTAACTCACTAACCCTTTTAGCCGACATAATGGCTATGAGGAAGATAGTTTTCCATGTAAGAAATTTGAGATCGCAGGAATCTATGGGTTCGAAAGGAGAACGCCATGAGTCTTGTTAAAACCAAATTCAGGTCCCATTCAGTGACTGGTGGTCGAATTGGTGGTTTAAGGTGTGTTAGCCCTCTCATAAATCTACTGACGAGAGGTTGCGTTGAAATAGGCGCATCTCCCATTTTGTTATGGTAAGCTGAGATTGCACTTAAATGTACTTGTACAGATGAAGTCTGGAGACCAGAGTCTGAAAGATGGCATAAATAGTCTAATAGGGAAGTTGTAGAGCAGGAGAAAGGATCAATACTCTTTTGCCTGCACCACAAAGTAAACCTTTTCCATTTCGAAGAGTAGTTCTTTCGTGTTGAAGGTTTACATGAAGCTAAAAGCACTTGAGATACATTGGATGAAAGATTGAGTAGCTGTAAAATCAAGCTTTCAACATCCATGCTGTCAGGGATAGGGATTGAAGGTTGGGATGGCGCAACTGACCCTGATCCTGAGTTATGAGAGTGGGAGCTACTCCCAGGCGAATTGGATCCTTGATCGAGAGGTCTAGAAGTGTGGGAAACATACTTGTCGAGGCCAATATGGGGCTATGAGTATCATGGTCCCCTTGTCCTGTTGTAGCTTCACTAGAGTTTTGGTTATGAGCGGTATCGGAGGATACGCGTATAGAAGGCCTGATTTCCAAGGGCGAGCAAAGGCATCCTTGGCTGGCTGGTTTTTCTGTTTGTGTAGAGAACAGAATTTGTCCACTTTGTGATTCAGATGAGACGCAAAGAGGTCTATGGTTGGTTGTCCCCAACGTTGAAATATCTTGGTCATTACGAAGGGGTCGAGAGACCACTCATGAGGTTGGAAGTGACAACTGAGGCTATCTGCCACTACGTTGTGAATGCCTGCCAGATAAGTGACCCAGAGAAACATTGAGTGTGTTAGGGCCCAGTCCCAAATCTGTGCAGCTTCTTGACAAAGGAGATACGAGCCCGTACCTCCCTGTTTGTTGATGTACCACATGGCAACTGTGTTGTCTGTTTGTATGAGAACAGTCTTGTGTGAAAGGCAGTCCTTGAACGCATGTAGCACATAAAGTATAGCTCGAAGCTCTAGGAAGTTTATCTGAAAAGTTGCTTCGAGTTTCGTCCAAGTACCTTGGGTCTGTAGATGGCCAATGTGTGCTCCCCAGCCTGAGGAGGATGCATCTGTAGTTAATGTCACTTGCACAATTGGTTGTTGGAAAGGTAGGCCCTTGAGCAAGTTGTCCATGTTTGTCCACCAGAGGAGCGAGGAGTGTAGTTCTTGAGTTACTCGAACAGGGAAAGACATTTGTTGAATGGCTTGTATCCATTGACTTTTGAGCATCCATTGAGTGAGTCTCATAACTAATTTGGCCATAGGAGTGACGTGGACTGTGGAGGCCATGTGACCCAAGAGGGTGAGACATTGATGCGCTGTTATTTGTGTGCGTGCTCGAAGAGAGCCGGTTAACGAGGCTAGTGCCTGTGCACGGTCCTTTGGTAGGAAGGCTCTTGCTGCTATAGTGTTTAACTCTGTTCCAATGAACTGTAACCTGTGAGACGGTGTGAAGTGGGATTTCTGGTAGTTGATGAGGAATCCCAAGGAATGGAGAAGATTTATTGTGAGCTGGAGAGAACTGAGAGTTCCTTGTTGTGTTTGACTCCTGATGAGCCAATCGTCTAGATAGGGAAATACGTGCATGCCCTGCCTGTGCAAGTGAGCCGCTGCCACTGATAGACACTTTTTGAACACTCGAGGTGCTGAGGCAAGGCCGAATGGTAGTACCTTGTATTGGAAATGTTGAGTACCCACGAGGAATCGTAGATACTTGCGATGAGGAGAGAATATGGGAATGTGAGCGTAAGCATCTTGAAGATCCAGAGAACAGAGCCAATCTCCCTTTTGAAGTAGAGTTAACATGGTGCCTAGAGAAACCATCCTGAATTTTTCTTTTTTCAGAAATTTGTTGAGATTTCTGAGGCCTAGGATTGGACGTAGAACTCCGGTTTTCTTTGGAATGAGGAAATAACGGGAGTAGAAGCCTCTGCCCTGCTGAGGCCGGGGAACTGGTTCCACGGCCCCGGCTCTCAGAAGGGTGGATAATTTTGTTTGTTGAATTGTGGATTGGTCTTTTATTGTCCAAAACGAAGTGGGAGGAGCGTTGTTTGGTATAGTGAGAAAATCCAAGTGGTACCCCTGAGATGTGATGGAAAGTACCCACTGGTCTGTGGTTATGAATGACCAATTGTGATGGAAGAATGTGATCCGACCACCCACTGGTATGTGTGGTACCGGATTGGTAGAGAGGCTGCTGTTCCCTGGAATCACTTCAAAACCCCAATGTGGATACTGTCTGTGGAGGGGGTTGTGGTCTGGTTGTTCTTGACTGCCTAGGTTGTGACCGTTGAGGTGGTCTAGATGAATGCCCACGTGTAGGAGGAGGATAATATCTTCTCGGCCTGTAGTAAGGATGCTTAGCCTCTTTCCTTGGGAGTCTCTTTGATGATTGAGACTCTTGAGGTATAGATGACAATTGTTTGAGAGTTTCAGAATGTTCTTTCAACAGAGAAACTGCTTCTTTAACTTTATCGCCAAATACGTTCTCCCCTACACAAGGGAGATCTGCTAATTTGTCTTGTATTTCGGGTCTTAGGTCAGATGCCTTAAGCCAGACCCATCGTCGAGCACTAATACCATTGGCCGACATCCTGGATGCAGTTTCAAATGAGTCGTATGCTGCACGAACCTCATGTTTGCCTGGTTCTAGGCCTTTATGAATGATGGTTGTAAAGGAATCTTGAAGTTGCTGGGGGAGATCCTCAGAGAGTTCCTGTAATTGTTTCCATAGGTTCCGCTGGTATTGAGTCATATACAATTGGTAGGCAGCAATCCTGGATACCAACATAGAACCTTGAAACATTTTTCTACCAAGGTTGTCTAGGAACCTATTATCTTTGCCTGGTGGGGTTGAAGAGTGAGTTTTCACTCTTTTTGATTTTTTCTGTGCTGACTCAACTACCACTGATTGGTGAGGTAATTGAGTCTTTTGAAACCCCGGGATGTGTTGGACAAAGTATGTTGCATCTATTCTTTTGTTGATTGGAGGGATGGAACAGGGATGTTCCCATAACCTGTGCAATAACTCTACTAGCACTTCGTGGACTGGAACTGCCAAAACATCCTTGGGTGGGTCCACAAATTGCAGCACTTCTAATGTCTTTTGTCTGGAATCATCCTCAGTGTGTAATTGGAAAGGGATGGTGTCTGCCATCTCCTTGACAAAGTTGGAGAATGAAAGATCCTCCGGAGGAGAACGTCTTCTCTCTTCTGGAGGTGATGGTTCAGAGAGGACTTCCTCTGAGGATGTGTCTGTATCTGTATCTTGCCAAGTGTCCAGTGTATGAGGATGAAGAGGTGTAGAAGGTGTATACTCCCTTGGCCTCGATGTATGTTCCAACGGTTTAGATGGAAGTAATGGTGATATTGGTGGATGAGGGTGTGGAATCCCCAATGGATCGGGGATTAGCTCTGAAGGTGGAAGTTCCCTTGGAATATCCTCTCCAGTGGGTGGTGGTATTGTTGGTTCTGGAGATATTATCGGAATGGCACCGATAATAGTGTCTAGTTTTGCCAAAACCGGTGCAAAGACAGACAAATCCAATGTATATTATAATCTTTATTCCCCCTTTCTTATTTCCAAACTCCAAGTTTACACGTCCCTGTTATAATGTAACTTTATTCTCCTTCAATTTGTCTACTGTTTGGTTGGTTACAGTTTCTACTTGTTCGATGTGAACCGGGTTGATTTGATTTGTATCAAGAAATCCGGTATATAAAAGCCTTCAATAAATAAATAAATCAGGCATTGGCATCGACGGCATCGAGGGCGGTGGCGCTGGTGGCATCGAAGGAATCGTCGATGGTATCGGCAAGTTCATGGGAACTGGCATTGGTGGAATCGGTGATGTCGACGGTGGTATCGGCAGGTTCATGGGAACCGGCGTCGACGGCATCGGTGGTGTCGATGGTTTTGGCGATGGCCTCGATGGCTGAGTTGGCATCGCACCGAGGAGTGCATCCTGTACTGCCTGGCGGATATAGTCGTCCAGTTCCGCCCACATAGCTGATGATCGATACTGACCTGAACGACGACGTAGATGGGGTTGGCGATGCCCTATCCCCTGCCTCATCGGGTGCTCGCTTTTTTTAGCACGACTTTGCGAATCGCTCCAGCCGGAGACGATTGTGTGGATGTTGACGTCTAAGGCATCAATTGTAAATGGAACAAGTGCTCCATTTTCTCCATCCGAAGTTTTCTCCCTTTTGGCGTCATTTCAGCACACTTTAGACAAGTTAACACGGCTTGCTTTTCTCCAACACACAACACACATTCTAAGTGTGGGTCTGTAATGGACATATTACGGCAGCAGATCGGGCATTTTTTGAAACCCGAGGCCATATTTAAGTCGGACAGCCATCGACGACTTGAAGGCCAAAAAGACGGTACGGAACCGGCAAAATGGATAGAAAAACTTACCGCGATGTTATACACGGGAGACCCCTGCGGTTCTAAGGTTTTTCCTAAGTTTTTACAAACTTTTTTATGAGGTAAATTTTACCTCAGAGGACTCCCCTGCCTCTGGAACCAGCTGAGGCATTCTGACTAATTTTTCACTTTTCTCCCAGGTTTTTTGCTTTTACTCTCTCCCTTGCAGGTCTCTTCTTGTGCTGCCGAGCCCTGCAGGACTTCCTGGCTGTGTTCCTCCCCCCCTGGGGACGTGGCTGACGTCAGCAGGGGCTCTCTGAGGATAAAAGACAGCCAGGGACCCGGCAGGCACCACGCGCCGGTGGCGCGCACCGAGGGGCGCAACAAAGGGGCAGGCCCCTTTGTACGCCCCTTCGTACAGCCCCTAGTACACCCAGAGAGATAAAAAAAAATGGATACAGACCAACAGCTACCTGACAACAGGACTTTATCAACGACCACAAGCTCCACTTCCACTTTCACCATCCAAGTATGCACAGGAAATGGTAAGTATGCAAACACAAAGAAGCATCAACACAAACACCATCACAGCACTAATGAACAAAGGGATACAACTACAAATAACCTAATTCCAGTAACACGTACCATCAGTACCAAATTAAACAGCATACTGTTTAATGATCTCTTTTCTTCTAGTTAACGCACAATCAGTAACAAAAACATTTCCCATCATAACAGACCTGCTATATGACACAAAACCTAATTTTATAGCAATAACAGAATCATGGCTAAAAAAATCAGATGTAGTTCTAAAGAATCAACTACCAAACAAAAACTACGAGGTCTTCTCGATCCCAAGAATAAATAAAAGAGGAGGCGGATTGTTATTAATCATTGAAAAAATATTTAAAACTAAATTACTCTCAATCAAAACACCAATGAATCATGAAATTGCCCTTTTTGATACTAATCATTTTCAAATCTGCCTGGTATACTGCCCTCCCAGTCTCCTCGAGCTAAATATCTCCCCACTAATAGAATTTTTCACAACTCATCTAAATCCCTCTAAACCCACCATAATATTAGGTGACTTTATTCTACACATGGATGCCCTCCCCCTATCCAATACCTGCCAAACACTATTAGACATAATGACTGCACTAGGTTTTAAATTGATCACAGACAAACCAACGCATAAAGCAGGCCACTCATTAGATCTAACCTTTATTAACAGTAGCCTCCTTGAAAACATAAAAACAGAATACAACAAATCCCATGGTCAGACTACTTCCTCATTAACTCCCGGATAAAGCACAAAGGACCCATAAAAAAAACAGAACATAGAACCAGCCGAATTCTCATACCGCCCCCCTTATAACACTGAAACTCTTAAAGACAAACTATCCAAAGAATTAACACATATCAACTACGTAGATAGCACAACGCTACAACTGACTGGCTAAACAGAATAACTTCTTTAGCTAACAAACTAAATCCTCCACAAACGGCCCGCATTAAAGAACCAAAGTCAAACAATCCATGGTACAGTGAACAAATCAAAGAAGTAAAACGGATACTTAGAAAAAAAGAAAAAGAAGAAAAACAACAAATCAACCGAGAATCTAAGTACAGAAAACAACTAGCATACTACAAAAAAACAATCTTAGACACAAAAAAAAAATACTACAGCTCAAAAATAGAAAAATTTGCAAACAACACCAGAACCCTATTTAATATAGTAAACAACCTAACATGCGACAACACTATTAATCATCTAACCCTACAAGAAAATCAATGCAATGATGTAGCCCAATTCTTTAAAGACAAAATTGAGAATCTAAGGAAAAAAATCCCCGTAACTACAAAACAAGAGATTAGGATGCCCATTAGAGACATCAGTATCTGGTCTGAATTTGAGGAGGTATCACACCCTGAAGTAGAAAAAATGATTAGGCAATTAAACCCTGCTACCCACAAAAGCGACACCATACCCATTACAAAACTTAAAAAAATAGCCGACACAATAACCCCAACATTAACTAAAATCATCAACCTCTCACTAGACGAAGGAGTAATGCCGGATACCTTGAAAGGAGCCATAATCAAGCCAATTATTAAGAAAAAGAACCTTGACCCCTTAAATCTTAGCAACTACAGACCAGTCTCCAACTTACCCCTAATAGCCAAACTAAACGAAAAATCAGTTCAAAAACAACTATCGAACCACCTTGAAAATAACAACATACTATATCCAGCACAACATGGATTCCGCAAACAATACTGTACAGAAACATTGCTATTAGCTCTATCAGACAATATCTTAAGAGGATTCGATACAGGAACACACTACATTCTGGTTCTATTAGATCTCTCTGCAGCATTTGACACTTTAAATCACAGAATACTAATCAATAGACTGAAAGAAATAGGACTCACTAACAAAACACTAAAATGGTTCGAGTCATACTTAAACAATAGATGTTTTCAGGTACAAATCAAAAACGCACTTTCAGATAAAGTCAAACTGCTAACTGGTGTCCCACAGGGATCAGCCCTATCTGCAACACTCTTTAACATCTACCTCCTCCCAGTATGTCACTTACTAGCAGGACTGGGAATCATACATTACATTTACGCAGATGATATACAATTACTGTTACCCATTCCAAACACCATTGAAGAAACAATGAAACTAGCCAATATGTACCTAGAAATAATCAAACAGCTCCTAAACCAGATGGAATTGGTAATAAACATTGACAAAATTGAATTCTTACACCTTGAATGTAAAAACACTCACCACACACAACCAACATTCACAATCAAAAATATTCAAACCACCGAGTTAGCAACAAAAGTTAGGGATCTAGGAGTAATAATTGACCCTGAGCTAAACATGAAACAACACATCTCACAGAAAATAAAAGAAGGTTATGCAAAACTAATGATCCTAAGAAGACTAAAACCTCTATTAACGATTAACAATTTTCGCACAGTTCTACAAGCAATGATATTCGCTAGCACAGATTATTGTAACTCCCTGCTTTTAGGACTACCCCAATCTACAATTCGACCTCTGCAAATACTGCAAAATTCCGCTGCCAGAGTTTTGACAGGCAAAAAAAAGAGTGACCATATTACAGGAACACTTGCTGAACTCCACTGGCTCCCAATTGAACAAAGAATACAATATAAAGCACTTTGCATAATCCATGATGATAAAGCCAACTGGCTTAACACGGCACTGCGCGTGCACCACAAAGAAACCTGAAATCTGCAAATAAAGCTCTACTAACTGTCCCCTCTGTCATATCAGCACATCTCACGCAAGTAAGGGAAAGAGCACTGTCACTGGCTGGTCCTGTACTCTGGAATACCAAGCCACTCGAAATAAGACTACAGACACATCTGAAATTATTCAACACTAATCTGAAAACCTGGCATTTTATAAAGATAAAGAAAAGGAGAAAAATAGTTGGGCGATAAGGATGCACCAAGCTAGAAGTTATTAGTAACCTACATAAGCATATTAATGTTAAAATCAAGCTGCCCAATTTGTTCCTAACAATCAGGTTTAACTTACACACCTAGTTTATTATTTTAAATTGTTACCGTACTATGATGGCACACGAGTAATTTGTAATCTATACCACCCATATTTCTCTTTATTGTGCCCTTCTGTGAATCGTTGTGATGGTATTTAACTTAACGATGGTATAGAAAATTTTTAAATAAATAAATAATGCCCGCGAGGCTAATGGCTCCGCGGAAAAAAGAAGACTGAAGGGAGACCCCTGTGGCCAGGAATATCATGGCATGCTCAGTGGGCACACTGTGCCACTCAAAAGTTTCTAGAAACTTTGACAGAAGTTTTTCCGTATGTGGCTCCATTACTGATGTCACCCATATGTGAGGACTAGCATCCTGCTTGTCCTGAGATAACGTAAACTTTAAATTAATATTCAAATTCTAGTGTCACTTTAGCAACCACAAAAATGCTCTCTACTGCCAGGCACAGTGAGGGAGTACAAAACATCAGAAAATAAGTTGTGCCATGCTGGGTTAGACCAAAGGTCCATCGAGCCCAACATCCTGTCTCCAGCAGTGGCTAATCTGGGTCATTAGGAAGTGTTCAGCAGACCCCAACGTGTAGCTCCAGTTCTATTGCTCACTCCCAGGGATAAGAGGTGGTTTTCCCCTACCTACCTGGCTAATAACTGTTTTTGGAACAGTTGTCAGCTTCTTTTAAACCAGACTATAACAGATGCCTTGACCACTTCCTCCAGCAACAAATTCCACAGCTCAATTGTGCACTTAACGAATGCAGACAGCAAGGAAAAGCCAGCAGTGCAGGCCCTAGAACCCTAATACACCTCCAAATGGGAAAACAGAACAAGCTGAAGTGCTACAGATCCCTACACAGAGCAAACCGACCTTTACCTAATACAGAGTAAGTGACCACAAACTAAAACAGAATTATGTAGACAAAAGTTAAACAGGAAACCCCAAGAAGCCATCTTTGGAAAAAAAGAAACAGAAATGCATTTTCTCCTGCACCAAACAAAATATAAAGGTATCAGAGATGCACATTACCAAAATTAACATATTGGAGTCAGAGAGATACTGAAGGATCGCAGGTGGCACACCAGGTAATCTAGGGGGTGCTTTCAGCTTTTCTCTGACTCCATCTGCTGGAAGGGAGGCATAACCCAGCAGTCTGGACTGATCCTGGTACGTACAGGGAAATTAACATATTCCAGTCATTAAATTGCAAATAAAATGCTTTTTTTCTCCCTTTATTGTCTAAGCATCTTAATTTTCTTATTGCATTGGACCCAAATTCTCTCCCATGTTCCTCTATCTTCTTTTAACTCTTTTTCCAGGGTTTCCTTTCTTTTTTTTTTTTTCTTTTTTTTTTTTATAATTTAACTTTTTATTTGGGCAAACGATAATATACATGCCAGTAATTTTCATATAGCTACATCTCCGCAGAGACAGTCAGATTATCCAAAGATTTTTATACTCCCAGCCTGCCCCCCCCCCTTACCCCCTACCTAGTATACAGCAAATATCTTTTCTAGTATATTGTCGCAATGAAACAGCATATCCCACATGAACAGTAACAAAGTATGTAGATATGTAAAAGAAAATTATTCCTTACCTGCTAACTTTCGTTCCTGTAGTACCAGGATCAGTGCAGTAAGTGGGTTATCTCCCCCTTCCAGCAGATGGAGTCAGAGAGAACTTTGAAGGGTGCTTCCTTATAAGGTAGTGCACCCTCTACTAATCCTCAGTATTCCCTGTACGTACCAGGATCAGTCCAGACAGTGGGTTATCTCCCCTTCCAGCAGATGGAGTCAGATAGAACTTTGAAGGATGCTTCCTTATAAGGCAGTGCACCCTCTACTAATCCTCAGTATTCCCTGTATGTACCAGGATCAGTGCAGACAGTGGGTTATCTCCCCTTCCAGCAGATGGAGTCAGAGAGAACTTTGAAGGATGCTTCCTTTTAAGGCAGTGCACCCTCTACTAATCCTCAGTATTCCCTGTACGTACCAGGATCAGTGCAGACAGTGGGTTATCTCCCCCTTCCAGTAGATGGAGTCAGAGAGAACTTTGAAGGATGCTTCCTTATAAGGTAGTGCTCCCTCTACTAATCCTCAGTATTCCCTGTACGTACCAGGATCAGTGCAGACAGTGGGTTATCTCCCCCTTCCAGCAGATGGAGTCAGAGAGAACTTTGAAGGATGCTTCCTTATAAGGCAGTGCACCCTCTACTAATCCTCAGTATGGAGTATATCAAAGCAAAAGGAAAATCAGGATGGATCAAGAACAATAGAATTAAGTAACAAATAACAGTGTGCAAAAGGCACAAAACAGTGTCAAACAGCAAACTTGCAGAATGAACCATTAACCAGCCAATTCAGATCTCCACTTTTACACCATTCCCCAGAGCCTCCAACATCCAATCTACCCCACTCTGGAGTTTCCATTCTCCCCATGAAGTCTCCACTCCCTAGTCCCTAAGCTTTCATTTAGTTCTTCATCAGAGCTCTTTTTATTCCTTGGAGTCCCCACTTTCTAGAGCTTTCACCTTACACCCTTCACCACCTTCCTCTGTGCTCCAGCATAGACGAGCAGTTGATCTAACCCTCCAACTTCTAGCCGCAGGTGTTTTTCCTACCCCTCCCATTCAAATGTCTCCCCTTTATACTGTGTATAGGCAGGACTCCTATATGATGGAGGGCCCCAAAGCTCCTGTACGTACAAGACAGACAGACCTGCTGACAGCGCTTTATTCTGATCTGGATGACTGGCCAATATTGTGCCATCTTCTCCAGAACAATAACTTGGCTGGCTGTGGAAGGGACATCCACCTGTGTAGGAAGATAAAGAAAAGTTCTATTCAGATCTTTCAAAATGCTGAATGTATCCCATCAGGAACAAACTTTAGTTTTAACTTTTATTAAACTGTATAATTTGAAAGTGGGGTGTGTTTTTGCCTTTTGCTTGAGATGTGAAGTGCTGACAGGTGGTGTACTTCACATGACACTTGAGTGCCATCTTTCAAAACTTCAGACATTAAACTTACAACTGCAAACAAGCAACTTGAGATTCAGAGTGGTACTGAAGTTCTCATGGCAAGCAATAGAAACCCACTAGCAGAAAGAATTTCCTTTCATTTTTTTATATTTCTTTATGAGTTTTATATCTTGACATGAGATAAAACAAAAAGAAATAATAGATAATAGGATATTTCAAATTTCAATGAAACATCACACAAGAAAGTATCACAAGTCCCCATTTATTAAAAGAAACAAAGCAGAAAACAATAAAAGCAATAATTCCTGTCACATGTTGTGCAAGCATTGACCCACCAACCCAGATTATAATCCAACTAACAAGTGTCTCGCCCATCAGAAAGGCTTCCAAATAGTGAGAAACCCAACTAGTCCTTGTTTCATGATTCAGCAAGTTTTCCAAATGGAGAAGAACCCAACTAACCTGTGCCTCGTCCATCGGAAAGGCTTCTAAATGGAGAAAAACCCAAGTAATTTGTGTCTTATCCATCAGAAAAGCTTCCAAATGGAGAGGAACCCAACTAACCTGTGTCTCGTCCATCAGAAAGGCTTCCAAAAGGAGAGGAACCCACCTAACCTGTGTCTCGTCCATCGAAAAGGCTTCCAAATGAAAAAGAAGCCAACTAACCTGTGTCTCGTCCATCAGAAAGGCTTCCAAAAGGAGAGGAACCCACCTAACCTGTGTGTCGTTCATCAGAAAGGCTTCCAAAAAGAGAGGAACCCACCTAACCTGTGTCCAATCCATCGGAAAGGCTTCCAAATGAAGAAGAACCCAACTAACCTGTGTCTTGTCCATCAGAAAGGCTTCCAAATGGAGAGGAACCCAACTAACCAGTGTCTTGTCTATCAATGGAGAGGATGAACTAAAACACATTTCTCTGCTGAACCACCTCTCATTTACCAGGGAATTCAGTTAGCAGGAAGCTTAAATATTAAGAACACATTGCTTCCTTCCTATCTGAGTCTCCCTGCAAATGTCTGGAAATATCTGAATTTTCTGACCACAGAATAAACTACTTTCATAGTTAAAGTACTACTGAAACAGAAGATCTTTGTCAGAATCAAGTACAAATGATTAAACAGTACCTGAAGGGTAATTTTATCACGTGAAGACAGAAAAAAACTGAGATAATTGGTACTATCAAATGCAGCAAACAGATCAGCACGACAGTCTTTGAGATTAGGAAACTTGTTTAAATGAGGCACATAACAGCTGGAAAGAAAACGTTCCTCAGAAGAGAACTGAATGTGATGATATCTATAACTCTAAATTGATCCAAGTCCTCAAATTTAACTGAAGCACCAGAAGAATATACACATCATTGAGAGGTTTCCAGACAAGTCACTGCTCTCCATATGTCCTGCAAAGAAATATCAGGGGGTTCAGAGAGACAGTCTGCCCCGTCCTTAAGAGCTGAAGCATTTAGAGGAGGTACAGGCAAAGGAATGGGGACCCAGGTAACACCTGGTCCTCATTATCTAAAGCAGTGGTTCTCAACCTTTTTCCCATCGTGACGCACCTGACAGGCCACGCTCACATGTCTGACACACTGCTCATTACAATTCACAGCGGAAATAAAAAAATAAAGGCCCAGTATTATTTTTATTGTTAAGAATGACACAAGGGAAAGATACATATTGTATCTGAACAGAAATTGCATAAATAGTAAACTTCCCACACCAAAACAGCATCAATTTCCAGCACTTAAACAGTAACCACCTTACCTAAGAAAAGGCAACAGTGAAAATATTACACCAGGCCTTAAGACACCAATACATCTCCTATTAGGAAAACGGACCAAGCCCGACACAGTAACTACACGCCAGCAGAAAACCTCACCTGAATCACATGTGCTGACCCTCACCTAACATAGAATAAAGAGACCAAAACGCATAACAAGAAGCATGCAGACAGAAACTGAATTGGAAACTGCAACAAGCCAGAGTCTCTGTATGCAGTGCAACAAAGGGAAAAAGAAACATCACCAGTCCTTATTTATTTTTATTTTATTTGGCATTTTTATATACCGACAACCGTTTGCACATCGTATCGGTTTACAATTAACTTAGCGCTAATAGGCAAAGGCCTTTACATGGAACAGTAACTATAGTTAACAGCGAAAACAAGAAGCAATAACCGAATGAGGAAAACTAGTTTACAAAACTTTACAAAAAAATAATCAGAGAACAGAGTCACAAATATTTCAGCTAACAATCATGTGGAGGGATTGGCGGATGGGTAGGCCTGTAAAAAGAGCCATGTTTTTAGTTTCTTTTTGAATTTAGGGGTGATGTCTCTGTACACAGATCTGGAGGGAGGGAGTTCCAAAGGGTGGGGCCGGCGAGGGAAAAGGCTCTCTTCATTGTGGAGATCAGTTTGTAGGGTTTAACAGAGGGAGTGCGGAGAGTTCATTGAAGGGCAGGACGGGTGGGTCTTGTGGAGAAGCGAGGAAGGAGAGGGGGGGGCAGAGCCAGTGGAGGTTTTCATTAGTAATGCTCTTGTGGATGAGAGATCGTGTTTTGAACAGGATACGTGATTGGATTGGTAGCCAGTGGAGCTGGATGAGGGTTGGTGTGATGTGGTCTCTTTTTCTAGTGTTAGAAAGAATATGTGCTGTGGCGTTCTGTAGAAGTTGCAAAGGTTTGGTGTGGTTGGAGGGGAGGCCAAGGAGGAGAGCATTACAGTAATCAATTTTGGAGAATATGATAGACTGGAGTACTGTGCGAAAATCTGAGAAATGCAGAAGGGGTCTGAGTTTTTTTTGATAGTTTGTAGTTTGAAGTAGCAGTCACTTAGGAGAGATTTGATGTAGGGTTCGAAGGAGAGTTGGTTGTCAAGGAGAACACCCAGGTTACGGGTGTGTGAGTGGAAGGTAGTGGAAGAGGGAGATGGGGGAAGAGGCAGAAGAGGGAGTTTAGAGGAAATGATAAGGAGTTCTGTTTTTTGAGGGTTGAGGGCAAGATGCATGTCAATGAGGAGTTTGTTGATGGCGGTAAGGCATGAATCCCAGTTTTGGAGAGCGGATTGGAGAGAGTCAGAGAAGGGGAAGAGAATTTGCACATCATCTACGTAGATGAAGTGTTTGATGCCAAGGTTAGTTAGGAGGGTGGTGAGGGGAAGCATGTAAATGTTGAATAAGGTTGAGGATAGAGAGGAGCCCTGGGGAACACCCTGATCCAAAAATTATAAAACAAATCAAGAAATATAAAATCAGTAGCAGTAAAACCATATTTCAAAACAGCTGATGAATGGAATACCCAATAATTAAAAACTCATATAAAAAATTTCTAGATACCAATAAAATATTTCAAAATAGCAGACACAAAGACCCAGTAATGAAAAATGATACAAAAAATGTTTTGCTCTGCATACCTGGGAACGTTTTATATCCAGGTGCCCTGAGATTGTTTTGAATTAGCAGGAGGTGGGGTGGTTTGCTTGGAACTTTCTCCTCTCTCAGTCACATACCAGCGCTCTCTCTCACACTGGCTCTCAATTACACACCTATACACATGCTTTTTCTCTCTCACTTATATAGGCTCTTAATTACACATTTACACACATGCTGTCTATCTTTTCAGGCTTACACACACACACACACAGGCTTTCAATCACATACATACATGCTGTCTTTTTCTCTCACACACAGACTCTCATTCACATGCTTACAAACATGCTCTCTTTCTCTCATTTACACACAGGCTCTCAATCACATACTCACATGCTCCCTCACCTAAACCAGCTCTCAATCACACACAGACACACAGGCTCTCTCTCTTACTTATACACACAGGCTCTTAATCATATATACACATGATCTCAATCATACACACATAGGCAGGGCGCGCAGTAACTTCCGGTACTGCGCGCCCAAGACATATATATGTCTAAGATATGGCTTCCTTCAACCATCGGGCAATAGTGGCTTTAGTTGCCTTATGTCCTTTCTTAGGACCACTCCATAAGACAAACAGATGATCAGACAAACGAAAAGCATTAGTGACCTCCAGATAGCAAAGCAGAATCCGCCACACATCTAATCTTCGCAAGTCACGGGCCTGAGGTGAATTCCAATCCAAATCTGTGAAGGCAGGCAACTCCACGGTCTGATTCAAATGAAACTCCAACACGATCTTCGGTAGAAAGGAAGGCACCATCCTAAGGGACACCCCTGAATCCGAAATCCTGAGAAAAGGCTCCCTACAAGACAATGCTTGAAGCTCAGAGATGCGCCGTGCTGAAGTGATAGCCTCCAGGAAAATCATCTTAAGTGTCAAGTCTTTCAAGGTGGCCTGTTTCAAAGGCTAAAACGGAAGACCGCACAAGCCATGGAGAACCAGATTCAAACTCCAAGGACACACTGGACGAGCCGGAGGGTTCAAATGTTTAGCACCTCTCAGGAAACGCGTTACATCTGGATGAGCTGCCAGGGATGTCCCATCAATCTTCCCCCACAAACATCCCAAGGCCGCTACTTGAACCCTGAGAGAACTGCACGCCAAGTCTTTCTTCAGACCCTCCTGCAAGAATGCCAGAATATGGGCGCGCCGCGGGGACACATTCAACCCGCTACACCAGGAATCGAAAACCTTCCAGACTCAAACATAGGTGAGTGAGGTAGATGTTTTTTGCGCCTGCAGGAGGGTGGAAATAACGGAATCCATATAACCTTTCTTCCTCAATCGCCGCCTCTCATAAGCCAAACCACTAGACAAAAGTGAACCACTTAATCGAAAAATACTGGACCTTGTCGAAGAAGATTCGGTAGATGACCGAGCCGAAGAGGACCGTCCACCGCTAAGTTGATCAGATCTGCAAACCACGGTTGCCATGGCCACTCTGGAGCCACGAGAACGACTGAGCCTGTGTGAACCTCTATCCTTTGCAAGACTTTGACCACCAACGGCCAGGGAGGAAAGACGTACAGCAGAACTTCGCAAGGCCACGGAGGGTCCAGAGCATCGACACCTTCCCCCCGTGTTCCCTCCTGCGACTGAAGAACCGAGCCGCCTTCGCATTTCTCTGAGTCGCCATCAGGTCCAGGCGAGGAACACCCACCGACGAGTCACGAGATGCATCGCCTCCTTGGAAAGTTCCCACTCTCCGGGATCTAGATGCTGGCGACTGAGAAAATCCACCTGAACGATGTCGACCCCGGATATGTGAGAAGATGCTAGATGGATCAGATGGTGCTCTGCCCAGAGCATTAGCCGGTCAGCCTCCAATGCCACTGGATGTCTTCTGGTTCCCCCCTGACAATTGATGTAAGCCACCGTTGTCACATTGTCAGACAATACTCGCACTGATCGACGGCTCACCAGGGGGAGGAAACTGCACAATGCCAGATGTACTGCCATGGTTTCCAAGTGATTTATGGACCATTTCGCCTGCTGCTCTGTCCATCGGCAAACCGCACCCCAGCCGGGCTCCTCCAAGTTCATTCCGCGCTGCACGTGGGCCGGAATCAAGCACCAATGGAGACTGGACCTGGCATGTTCCAAGAGCAGCAATCGGATCTGGAACTCTTCCAACTTCGGGTCCCAACGAGAAAGTAACGCCCTCTGCAAGGATCTCATATGAGCAAAGGCCATAGAACCAAGCACCTGCAAGTAATCCCAAACCCGGGGTAGCGGTAGAGTAACAGCCACCGGATCTGCGCCGTTAACTTGTCGATTCGCTCCTGCATGAGAAAGACCTTGCCGACCGATGTGTCGAACTGAGCACCCAAGAGGTTCAGCACCTGGGACGGGACTAATTGGCTCTTGGCAAAATTGACGACCCAACCGAGGGATTGAAACTGGTCCACTACCGACTGAACCGCTGCCCTGCAAAGCTCCTCCGACTTTGCGCGGATGAGCCAATCGTCCAGATAGGGATGAACCAAAATCCCCTCCCACCTGAGAGCTGCAGCTACTACCACCATTACTTTGGTGAAGACGCGGGGAGCTGTCGCTAATCCGAACGGAAGCGCCTGAAACTGATAATGCTCGCCCAGAATAATAAATCTGAGAAACCGCCGATACTGTTCACGGATCCCTATGTGAAGATACGCTTCCGTCAAGTGTAAAGAAATCAAATATTCGCTGGCGTGGACGGCCACAATGACTGAACGGAGAGTTTCCATGCAAAAATGGGGTACCCGAAGTGCTTTGTTCACCTTCTTCAGATCCAAGATTGGGCGGAAGGAGCTCTCCTTCTTGGGAACCACAAAATATATATGGAGTATCTGCCGGTCCTGAACTCCTCTGGTGGGACCAGGACAATGGCTCCCAGCTCTTTCAACCGGCCCAGGGTTTGAGTCACCGCTGTCCATTTTGCGCGGATCCTGCAGGGCGACATCAAGAACAGGTCCCGCAATGGGCATGCAAAATCCAAAGCATAGCCATGTTCGATGATGCTTAGAACCCATTGGTCCGATGTAATCTTGATCCACTCCTCGAAGAAGAGAGACAGGCGGCCGCCGATCACCGGAACAGAGGAGTGGGCCAGGACACCTTCATTGGGAGGACTTGCCCCCGGAAGATCCCTGAGGACCCCCATCGTGGAGAGGCCTGCGGCCGCGAAAGGAATGAGACCAAGCCTGAGACCTCGTCGACGGCTGATGAGGAATGAAGGCCGGAGCCCTGCCCTGCCGCAACTTGCACTGTCCCCGGAACAGAGAGCGCACCAACCCAAAAGCCCTGGAGGTTCGAGGCTTCTCCTCCGGCAACTTGTTCACATTATTGTCCCCTAGGGATTTGATAAGGGTCTACAGATCATCCCCGAACAAGAATTTCCCTTTAAAGGGAAGATTGCCTAGCTGGGCCTTGGAGGAAATATCGGACTACCAGTTATGGAGCCACAGAAGCCTTCTAGCCGAGACCGCCGAAGCCATAGTGCACGAGGACACCTGAAGATCATACAAGGCATCTGTGGTGTAAGCCACAGCTGGCCTCCACGCGATCTGCCTGCTTCGCTTCCGCTGGAGGCAACTCCTGCGAGGTGAGCAACTGTTGCACCCAACGAATAGCTGCCCTTTGCATGAGGCTACTGCAGACTGCTGCCCTAATGCAAAGCGCAGAGACCTCAAAAATCCTCTTAAGAAGGACCTCCAGCTTCCTATCCTGAAGATCCTTAATAGCGGCAGCCCCTGCAACTGGAATTATTTTCCTGTCAGTGCGCAGTAACGGCAGATAGTATGTGCTAACTCCTCGTTAATGCATGCTAAGGCGAAAATCAGGGTCTCCGAAACCCCCCCCCCCCCGAACCATGGGAAAAACGAAATTCCCCTGGGGGGGGCCCAAAACAAAGCCCGACACGATATACCAACCCAAAGCACATCTCTATTTATATACAGTTTTTGGGGCTCTCTGATAGTAACTTACTGTACATTATACATAGTGTTTTGTGCTCTCTGATAACAGCTTACTGTATGTTATACACAATGTTTGGTGCTCTCTGATAGTAACTTACTGTACATTATATACACAGTGTTTGGGGCTCTCCGATAGTAACTTACTGTATGATATAAACAGGCTTTGGTGCTCTCTGGTAACAGCTTACTGTACATTATACAGAGTGTTTGTGCTCTCTGATAAAAATCACTGTACATTATATACAGTGTTTGGTGCTCTCTGATAGGTTACTGTATGATATACACAGGGTTTGGTGCTCTCTGATAACAGCTTACTGTACGTTATACAGAGTGTTTGTGCTCTCTGATAAAAATCACTGTACATTATATACAGTGTTTGGTGCTCTCTGATAGCAGGTTACTGTATGGTATACACAGGGTTTGGTGCTCTCTGATAGCTTACTGTATGTTATACACAGGGTTTGGTGCTCTCTGATAGTAACTTACTGTATGATATACACATGGTTTGGTGCTCTGATAGCAGCTTACTGTATGGTATACACAGGGTTTGGTGCTCTCTGATAGTAGCTTACTATATGATATACACAGGGTTTGGTGCTCTCTGATAGTAGCTTACCGTATGTTATACAAAGGGTTTGGTGCTCTCTGATAGTAGCTTACCGTATGATATAGACAGGGTTTGGTGCTCTCTGATAGTAGCTTACCGTATGATATAGACAGGGTTTGGTGCTCTCTGATAGTAGCTTACTGTATGATATACACAGGGTTTGGTGCTCCCTGATAGTAGCTTGCTGTATGTTATACGCTGGGTTTGGTGCTCTCTGATAGTAGCTTACTTTGTTATAAACAGGGTTTGGTGTTGTCTGATAGTAGCTTACTGTATTTTATAGACAGGGTTTGGTGCTCTCTGTTAGTAACTTACTGTATTTTATAGACAGGGTTTGGTGCTCTCTGTTAGTAACTTACTGTATGTTATACACAGGGTTTGGTGCTCTCTGATAGTAGCTTACTATATGTTATACACAGGGTTTGGTGCTCTCTGATAGTAGCTTACTATATGATATACAGAGGGTTTGGTGCTCTCTGATAGTAGCTTACTATATGATATACAGAGGGTTTGGTGCTCTCTGATAGTAGCTTACTGTATGTTATACACAGGGTTTGGTGCTCTCTGATAGTAACTTACTTTGTTATAAACAGGGTTTGGTGTTGTCTGATAGTATCTTACTGTATGTTATATAGGATTTTGAGCTCTCTGATAGTAGCTTACTGTATGTTGTATAGAATTTTGTGCTCTCCGACAGTAGCTTACTGTATGATATACACAGGGTTTGGTGCTCTCTGATAGTAGCTTTCCTTATGATATACACAGGGTTTGGTGCTCTCTGATAGTAGCTTACTATATGTTATACACAGGGTTTGGTGCTCTCTGATAGTAGCTTACTATATGATATACAGAGGGTTTGGTGCTCTCTGATAGTAGCTTACTATATATATTACAAGGTTTTGGCACTCTCTGATAGTAGCTTACTGTATGTTACACACAGGGTTTTGTGCTCTCTGATAGTAGCTTACTGTATGTTATACACAGGGTTTTGTGCTCTCTGATAGTAGCTTACCGTATGTTATACAAAGGGTTTGGTGCTCTCTGATAGTAGCTTACCGTATGATATAGACAGGGTTTGGTGCTCTCTGATAGTAGCTTACTGTATGATATACACAGGGTTTGGTGCTCCCTGATAGTAGCTTGCTGTATGTTATACGCTGGGTTTGGTGCTCTCTGATAGTAGCTTACTTTGTTATAAACAGGGTTTGGTGTTGTCTGATAGTAGCTTACTGTATTTTATAGACAGGGTTTGGTGCTCTCTGTTAGTAACTTACTGTATGTTATACACAGGGTTTGGTGCTCTCTGTTAGCTTACTGTATGGTATACACAGGGTTTGGTGCTCTCTGATAGTAACTTACTGTATGTTATACACAGGGTTTGGTGCTCTCTGATAGTAGCTTTCCTTATGATATACACAGGGTTTGGTGCTCTCTGATAGTAGCTTACTGTATGTTATACACAGGGTTTGGTGCTCTCTGATAGTAACTTACTATATGATATACAGAGGGTTTGGTGTTCTCTGATAGTAGCTTACTATATATATTACAAAGTTTTGGCACTCTCTGATAGTAGCTTACTGTATGTTATACACAGGGTTTTGTGCTCTCTGATAGTAGCTTACTTTATGTTATACACAGGATTTTGTTCTCTCTGATAGTAGCTTACTGTATGTTATACACAGGGTTTGGTGCTCTCTGATAGTAGCTTACTGTATGTTATACACAGGGTTTTGTGCTCTCTGATAGTAGCTTACTGTATGTTATACACAGGGTTTTCTGCTCTCTGATAGTAGCTTACTGTATGTTATACACAGGGTTTTGTGCTCTCTGATAGTAGCTTACTATATATATTATACAAGGTTTGGCACTCTCTGATAGTAGCTTACTGTATGTTATACACAGGGTTTTGTGCTCTCTGATAGTAGCTTACTGTATGTTATACACAGGGTTTTGTGCTCTCTGATAGTAGCTTACTATATATATTATACAAGGTTTGGCACTCTCTGATAGTAGCTTACTGTATGTTATACACAGGGTTTGGTGCTCTCTGATAGTAGCTTACTGTATGTTATATACAGGGTTTGGTGCTCTCTGATAGTAGCTTACTGTATGTTATATACAGGGTTTGTGCTCTCTGATAGTAGCTTACTGTATGTTATATACAGGGTTTGTGCTCTCTGATAGTAGCTTACTGTATGTTATATACAGGGTTTGTGCTCTCTGATAGTAGCTTACTGTATGTTATACACAGGGTTTGTGCTCTCTGATAGTAGCTTACTGTATGTTATACACAGGGTTTGTGCTCTCTGATAGTAGCTTACTGTATGTTATACAGAGGGTTTGGTGCTCTCTGATAGTAGCTTACTGTATGTTATACACAGGGTTTGTGCTCTCTGATAGTAGCTTACTGTATGTTATACACAGGGTTTGTGCTCTCTGATAGTAGCTTACTGTATGTTATACAGAGGGTTTGGTGCTCTCTGATAGTAGCTTACTGTATGATATACACAGGGTTTGGTGCTCTCTGATAGTAGCTTACTGTATGTTATAAACAGGGTTTGGTGCTCTCTGATAGTTGCTTACTGTATGTTATACACAGGGTTTGGCGCTCTCTGATAGTAGCTTACTGTATGTTATACACAGGGTTTGGTGCTCTCTGATAGTAGCTTACTATATATTATACAAGGTTTTGGCACTCTCTGATAGTAGCTTACTATATATTATACAAGGTTTTGGCACTCTCTGATAGTAGCTTACTGTATGTTATAAACAGGGTTTGGTGCTCTCTGATAGTAGCTTACTGTATGTTATATACAGGGTTTGTGCTCTCTGATAGTAGCTTACTGTATGTTATACAGAGGGTTTGTGCTCTCTGATAGTAGCTTACTGTATGTTATACAGAGGGTTTGTGCTCTCTGATAGTAGCTTACTGTATGTTATACAGAGGGTTTGGTGCTCTCTGATAGTAGCTTACTGTATGTTATACAGAGGGTTTAGTGCTCTCTGATAGTAGCTTACTGTATGTTATACACAGGGTTTGGTGCTCTCTGATAGGTTACTGTATGATATACACAGGGTTTGGTACTCTCTGATAGTAGCTTACTGTATGTTATAAACAGGGTTTGGTGCTCTCTGATAGTTGCTTACTGTATGTTATACACAGGGTTTGGTGCTCTCTGATAGGTTACTGTATGATATACACAGGGTTTGGTGCTCTCTGATAGTAGCTTACTGTATGTTATACACAGGGTTTGGTGCTCTCTGATAGGTTACTGTATGATATACACAGGGTTTGGTGCTCTCTGATAGTAGCTTACTGTATGTTATAAACAGGGTTTGATGCTCTCTGATAGTAGCTTACTGTATGATATACACAGGGTTTGGTGCTCTCTGATAGTAGCTTACTGTATGTTATAAACAGGGTTTGGTGCTCTCTGATAGTAGCTTACTGTATGTTATACAGAGGGTTTGTGCTCTCTGATAGTAGCTTACTGTATGTTATACACAGGGTTTGTGCTCTCTGATAGTAGCTTACTGTATGTTATACACAGGGTTTGTGCTCTCTGATAGTAGCTTACTGTATGTTATACACAGGGTTTGGTGCTCTCTGATAGTAGCTTACTGTATGTTATAGACAGGGTTTGTGCTCTCTGATAGTAGCTTACTGTATGTTATACAGAGGGTTTGTGTTTTCTGATAGTAGCTTACAATGTGTTATACACAGGGTTAGGTGCTCTCTGATAGTAGCTTACTGTATGTTATAGACAGGGTTTGTGCTCTCTGATAGTAGCTTACTGTATGTTATACACAGGGTTTGTGCTCTCTGATAGTAGCTTACTGTATGGTATACACAGGGTTTGTGCTCTCTGATAGTAGCTTACTGTATGTTATACACAGGGTTTGTGCTCTCTGATAGTAGCTTACTGTATGTTATACACAGGGTTTGGTGCTCTCTGATAGTAGCTTACTGTATGTTATACACAGGGTTTGGTGCTCTCTGATAGTAGCTTACTGTATGTTATACACAGGGTTTGGTGCTCTCTGATAGTAGCTTACTGTATGTTATACACAGGGTTTGGTGCTCTCTGATAGTAGCTTACTATATGATATACACAGGGTTTGGTGCTCTCTGATAGTAGCTTACTGTATGTTATATACAGGGTTTGGTGCTCTCTGATAGTAGCTTACTGTATGTTATACACAGGGTTTGGTGCTCTCTGATAGTAGCTTACTATATATTATACAAGGTTTTGGCACTCTCTGATAGTAGCTTACTGTATGTTATACACAGGGTTTTGTGCTCTCTGATAGTAGCTTACTGTATGTTATAGACAGGGTTTAGTGCTCTCTGATAGTAGCTTACTGTATGTTATACAGAGGGTTTGGTGCTCTCTGATAGTAGCTTACTGTATGTTATAGACAGGGTTTAGTGCTCTCTGATAGTAGCTTACTGTATGTTATACACAGGGTTTGGTGCTCTCTGATAGTAGCTTACTGTATGTTATAGACAGGGTTTGGTGCTCTCTAATAGTAGCTTACTGTATGTTATACACAGGGTTTGGCACTCTCTGATAGTAGCTTACTGTATGTTATATACAGGGTTTGGTGCTCTCTGATAGTAGCTTACTGTATGTTATAGACAGGGTTTGGTGCTCTCTGATAGTAGCTTACTGTATGTTATACACAGGGTTTGGTGCTCTCTGATAGAAGCTTACTGTATGATATACACAGGGTTTGGCGCTCTCTGATAGTAGCTTACTATATATATTATACAAGGTTTTGGCACTCTCTGATAGTAGCTTAGTGTATGTTATACAGAGGGTTTGGTGCTCTCTGATAGTAGCTTACTTTATATATTATACAAGGTTTTGGCACTCTCTGATAGTAGCTTACTGTATGTTATACACAGGGTTTGGTGCTCTCTGATAGTAGCTTACTGTATGTTATACAAAGGGTTTGGTGCTCTCTGATAGTAGCTTACTGTATGTTATAGACAGGGTTTGGTGCTCTCTGATAGTAGCTTACTGTATGTTATACACAGGGTTTGGTGCTCTCTGATAGTAGCTTACTGTATGTTATAGACAGGGTTTGGTGCTCTCTAATAGTAGCTTACTTTATATATTATACAAGGTTTTGGCACTCTCTGATAGTAGCTTATGTATGTTATACTCACTGTTTTTTCTTGCTGACTGATGACAGCATACTCTGTTGGCTATTACTCATTGTGTTTGGCTCTCTGATCGATAGCAATATGTTCACTGTACATTGCTCACCGTGTTGAGCTCTGTGTTGAGACTGGATGGATTTTCTCCTCCCATGACAACAATACAAGATGGCATGTAGCTGGATTCTTCATTTGAAACTTCTAGCAGCATCTGTCTAGTGAGAGGAGGAGCACATGAAGTAAAAGGGGAAAAAAGTATCAATGCGTTAAGGAAAAAAGGGAATAGAACAAGAGCAGGGAAAAAGACAAAGGAGAAAAATAAGAGAGGAGGGGAAAGGGAGGAAAAGATGGCAAGGGTTAGAAATATCAAATAAACCAGAAAGAATTGAGATGTGGGGACCAAATAGTCAAGCAAATCTTACGTAATACTTATGCTTGTTCTATTAACATCATCCTTAAGAGGGAAGAGACGACAGAGAAAATGGTGTCAGGATTTTAATCCACTGTCTCTTGCCCGCAATGGGCTTCAAACAGTATCAATTTTACAACACTTCAAATTCAAATCATATATCATCATTCTTCCTCAAAATAATTTTGTTTCTTTGAAAAAAATGTTTATTCAAAAATAAAACTATTCTTCCCTCTAAAAATATTATTTATTTATTTTTAATTTTTATATACCGACATTCTTACATCCGATGTAAATCATACGGGTTTACATTAAACAGAATAGCAGGAAATAAATTTCCATAGTCTAATACAATGAACATTTCTAATTAAAATTGTTAACAAGCGAAAAGAAAAGGTAAAGAATTGGAATAAAGGTTAAACTACAGAAAAATATAAAAGATTTTTTTTTTTTTTTTAGAAGCACAAGGGTTGCACAAAGGGGTGCACAAAGAGGAGAGCCCCTTCGGCACGCGACGCACGGTGCGCGGCGCCTGATGGTGAGGCGCTCTTCAACCGTCACCGGGGCTCCCAGTGACGTCAGAGGGGGGCGTGGTCACTCATCGCATCGCAGTCATTCATTTCCCTCACCTCCTGCTGTTGGTTCCGTATCTTTTTTTCCCCCTGCCGTTCAGTTTGGTGTTTAGTTCTAGCGGGGGCCCAGGATGGAGGGTGGCCTCCCCGCTCGCCGGCGCCTGATGGTTAGTTTTTAATCTAACAATCAACAATGGCTACCCAAAAGATGAATCCATTCAATTCCAAAATTCTCTTTTTACTCCAGCAATAGTTAAGAGTTGCAACAGCTTGTTCAGTGAAAAGCCTACTTGTTTAAAAGAATACTTTCTCTGATTCCGGTTCAAGCAACACTTTCACTTCACCAACTCAACATGCCATGTTTCAGCATCCAAATAATGCCTTCTTCAAGAGTTTAATAATACATTCTCTAAAATAAAAAAAACAAACACACACATTTTTAATATATACAAAACCACTGAATAATAATAAAATGCCAAAAATGCACACCCATCATCAATCAGAAGGACACTCTAGAATATAAAAACATAAGAAATTGCCATGCTGGGCCAGACCAAGGGTCCATCAAGCCGAGCAAACTGTTTCCAACAGTGGCCAATCCAGGCCACAAGAACCTGGCAATTACCCAAACACTATGAAGATCCCATGCTACTGATGCAATTAATAGCAGTGGCTATTGTTGCACGTTCCGGCCACATGGGAGCCACGACCGGGCCTGCTCACCTCGCGCTGCCCTCGATTAGGTCCGGTCTCACCGCTGCTGCCAGCTCCCACCGTCCCCGTCACTCACCACGGCCCTCTCCAGCTTCCTCCACACCGTAGGCCTCGCAGCGGAGCTCCCATCGGGGCTCCTCATCTTTGGCCGCCTCGGCCCTTCCCCTAGGCGCGTGCGCGGTCGATGTGCTCCAATTTAAAGGACCAAGCACGGGAACACCGATGGGGGCACAGATTGATGACATCACTTGAAAGTCCTATATATAGCGAAGCCCTGTCCCCAGGACCTCGCCTTGGCAATCGGGTCGACACCATGGTGTAGTAAGCTTGCCTATCCTGTGTTCCAGCGTCTCCTTTTTCCTGAGTCTCTGTGTGTTCCCGATTCCACACTCATGTAAGTACCTCTCGGACTGATCTCTGGTACTGACCTCGGCCTGTCTGACTACTCTCTTGTCTGCTGCCTGGAACTGACCACTGCCTGCCTGACCATGCTCTTTGTCTGCTGCCTGAAACCAACCCTTGCTTGCCTTGACTACACTTGGACTGACTTTGGTATTTGACCCCTGCTTTGGCTGACCACTTCTGGACTGATACTCTAGCTCTGACCCTTGCGCTTCACTTGGACACACTCTTCTGGCCTACTGTGGCTACCAGACCAATCTGTTTTAGAATGGCTGATCCTTTCTCCCAAAGGATTACTGTAAGTTATGGAAGCATTTCATAGACTATATTTTAATCATTTGGGAAGGAGGAGAGGTTGATTTTTCTGCTTTCATGTGTTGGTTGGGAGCATGTGAGTTTTAAAATTTGAAGTTTACTTCAGCCTGTGAGTTTTAAAATTTGAGTTTTACTTCAGCCTTCAGTGTAATAGGGTTGCCCTACTTGGATATTTTCATTTCAATTCAAGAGTGGAGCTTTGATTTTACGGTTTTTCATAAGCCAACAGACAGAAACACTCTACTTCATTTTGACAGTTGTCAGCCTAGACACCCTACGTGAGAACTTACCGATCAGACAATTTTTCCGATCAGACAATTTTTTCACCTGAGACGGTTTTGTTCTAATGTACATGAATATAAAATCAAGATCGTGGTTACCCTTCATACATCTTGAAGAGGGCTTACAAAAGAGCTCATTGGGTAACTCGTGATTTGTTATTGATGCCAACAAATAAAGAAGATAATTCTAGAATTAAATGTGTTTTGCCTCATTCACCATAGATTTTGTAAGTCCAACAAAGTATTAAAAAAACATTGGCCATTTTAAATTTGCATAAAAGTTTTGAGTCTGGCCCGATATTTGCATTGTGTTGAGGTCTGACTATTAGAGATAAAATTGTACATTCTGAATTCTATGGAACTGTTTTGGGAGATACTATGCCTATGAGGCTTGGGCATTACTCTTGCAATAATTGCTCTGTTTGTCATACATCTTTTTCAGGTCAAATTTTGCCATTTTCAAAGACAAACATTTATTTTTCTGAACTATTCAACTACTTGTGCCTCTGTGGGAGTCATCTACTGTATTTGGTGCCCTTGTAAGCTTTTATATATTGGAAAAAACAAAAGCAATCCTTGTGTATACACATCATTGAACATCGGAGTGCCATCAATTGTGATCGTGTTTGTTGTTAAGGATGGCCTCTAAAGGCCTTGCATTCTGTTGTACTCGGGTGTTTTAGTGTGCCCTTGAGCCTCAGCCCGACCCCAGACGGATCCAGGACCAGACCGAGGGTTGACGGCGTGTTCCACCATGGCTGACGGTCTATCCTCTGCCAGGCCGGCAAGCTCCCATGGCCAACAACAGAAGATGTTGGAATGTGAATGGTCCTCCGACCATTCCGAGCCCTTTCGGACCTGCTGCGTGGAACAGCATGGAGCAGCAGGCCTGGCCTGAGGTCGAGGGCAGACGGGCCTTGACACATAGACATGACAGCAGGGTCGATACAACGGCATTGCGGATGAAGACATGACAGCAGGATCGATGCAACGGCATCACGGACGAAGACTTGACACCAAGCTGATGCGAAGACATCACGGACCAGTGGTCGATGAGACGGCATCCCGGACCAGGGTCGATGCGATGACATCAGGAACATGACAAGATACCAAGATGATGCAACGGTATCCAAGACGAGACGAGGAACTGATGAAGTCCTGACAAGACGAGAAGCTGGGCGGAAGGACATTGGCACTGTCTCTCAGGGCGCCCTACTCAGGCCACCCATGGGACTGAGTCGCGGACCACCCTGTCCCACTGCGTGCCCTACACAGCCCGAGGAGGCTGGTCACGTACCATGCTGGGAGCGGGACAAGTGCAGGGAAGGATCCAGTCGAAGCAGAACTCCAACGACGGAGCCGATGTCATCCGAAGCTCTACCAACGGCTGGCAGAACATGACGGCTCAGGAGCAAAGGACACCAGTCCACCTGTAGGCTAGTCCACGCTCGGGCACACATCATCCAAGGGACCCCCGGCCTAACAGGTACCAGAAGGCTCCAGAGCGCTGAAGACGAAGACGCAGGAGCAGAACATCAAGGAACTTGGAACATCAGGAACAGAAGATCAAGACAAAACACCAGGACACCTGGACAGGGACCTCAGGCACGAACATGACTTGGCATGACAAAACGAAGCAACAAGAACTCCATGGAGAAGACAAGGAAGACCTGACGGAGCTCTGGCAGGCAGGAGCCTCCAGAGTGAAGCAACTCCAATGCAAGGCGAAGACAGACTGACGGAGCAGCCCTTTTATAGGGCTGGGCAGGAAGTCCACTTTCTAGGTGGGGTCAGCCACACTTCCTGTGGCTGGCCCTTTAAATCCTGAAGAGAGGTGCGCACCGGCACCTAAGGAGCAGCAGAAGAGCTGTGCAGGACCACGGACAGCGGCCTGCAACGACATACAGCATAGAGGGAAGCAGGGCTGAGCCTGGGCGCAGGCTCCGACGTCGGAAGCAGCTCCAGCCGCTGCAGGAGGCCCCGGGGGCAGCTCCAGCCACCACTCGAGCCCAGGGATGCGGCCTTCGCGCCACGAAGATGGAGCAAACGTCAGCAGCGTTCCCGGCCACGCAGCAGAGGGCAGAAGGCCCGCGACTCCGGGCCCGATGAAGGGAGACCTGATGGGCGGCCTCCGGGCCGCAGAGGAGCACAGAGTCCGTGGCTCCAGCTGCGTGGGAAGGCCGATGGAGGCGTGCTGCCATGTCGGCTGAAGAAAGGCAGCATGGTGAGTGAGCCTGCTCATGGGGAAACCCGCGGGCAGTGAGTTCATAACAGTGTTGAGGCTCCTTTGGTGCAAAACTACAGGAATGAAAGGTATGTCTTCACAGATCTGACTTTTGCAGTGATTGAGCAACCTAAATTGCCTGATCATGGGGGATACTGGCAGATTGCTTTTGCAGAAAGAGCAGAGATGGATTTATTATTTTGATACTGTCGAACCAAGGGGCATGAATAAAGAGAAAGATAGATTCTGATAGTTAAATTTGATAGGGTGTTTTGTTTCCCTTTAAGAAGAAGGTGTTAGTTATGTGTGGATATTGTGATTGACATTGTGTTGAACGTCATTGCTGTTCCTTTTAAATAGTAGGTGTGCCATTTGGGTTTAAATGCATCAGCCATTCTAGAGTGGAGCATCCTGATTGATGATGGGTGTGTGTTTTTTGCATTTCATTATTCTTCAGTGGTCTTGTATATATTAAATTGTTGTTTGTTTTTCTATTTTAGAGAATGTATTATTAAACTCTTGAAGATAGCATAGTTTGGATGCCGAAAGACTGCCATGTTGAGTTGAAGTGAGTCGGTGGATGATTCTACGCAGCATGCTCGCAAGCTTAAGTTGTTAGATGTCCATAGAACCTTGCTTCACTATCTCAAGGTTACTAATGAGTTCAGAAGATCTGATCATCTTTTTGTTTTATGGAGCGGTTCAAAGAAGGGTACCCATGCCTCCAAAGCAACGATTGCCAGATGGCTTAAGAAGGCTATTGGGTCGGCATATATTCTCAAGGGCTGTCAAGTTCCTGAGGGTTTGCGAGCCCACTCGACACGGGCTCAGGCTGCTTCATGGGCGGAGGCTCGGTTGGTGTCTCCGCAGGAGATTTGCAGAGCTGCGACTTGGAAGTCGTTGCATACTTTTGCAAGGCACTACTGGATGGATTTGGGATTTTCTGATTCCAGGTCTTTTGATGAAGGTGTCTTGTGAGCAGGACTCTCCAGGTCCCACCCTCTCTAGAAAGCTTTGATACATCCCAGGAGTCTGGACTGATCTGGGTACGTACAGGGAAAAGAAAATTGGTTCTTACCTGCTAATTTTCATTCCTGTAGTACCAACGGATCAGTCCAGAACCCACCCAGGTTAGAGAGGAGAGTCGTCCGCTCAGCTATAACCTTTTCAGCAAACTTCCATTCTTTGTTGTAAACTTGTACATTTTTTCAAGTTGTTTGACACGTTTTTAGTCAGTTTATTGCACATAGTGGTTTTTTTTCAGCTTGGGTACAGATCAATACTGAGCCACTGCAGGTGGCACCAGGGTTTTCAAGCAGCGTCAGCGAGGCTTTTCTCTGTCTCCATCTGCTGGCAGGAATGAATAAATCCAAAAGTTTGAAAATATTGGTGGAAGCATATTTTGGCTTGATGTGTTAACTTTATACCACGTAGAGGTTGTTCTGTCAGCTTCGGTTCACACAAAGATTCATTGAAACATACGGTTTGAGCAGGGGTGACTAAACCTTTCCTCACAACTGTACCATCATCTGAAGTACAGGTTAAGAGCCGTCTCAGATCTCACAAAACTTGCTGCATGCCCTCCTGACATCTGACAATCATATCATGCCCTTTATCTGATAACGATATTACAACCTGAAAACATACCAAACCCCCATTTATTTGATATCCACACCACTCCTTCCCCTCATCTGATAACCCCTCAGACACTCTTCATTCATGCCCATCCCTTCCCTGATAACCAAGCATTTAACTTTTCTTCACCTAAAAATCCCCACCCTTATCCTCCCAATGAAACAATCCTTCCCAATCCTTCCCATTACCACACACCTCACTTCCATCTATTCTCCCCCTCATACCAAATAAAAGAAAATTATTACTTACCTGCTAATTTTCGTTCCTGTAGTACCATGGATCAGTCCAGACAGTGGGTTATGTCCCCAATCCAGCAGATGGAGTCAGCACAAGCTTTGAGGGGGCGTATCCATATATACTACTACCCCCTCTGCAGGAGTTCAGTATCGAGTATATCAAAGCCAGAGTAGAAACCCCCGAAGGATCAAGTTTGTGGAAACAGATAATGAAAACAATTGTAACCGCAACAAGTAACTGCAAACATCCTACCAACTTGTAGGGAGCTGTGAAAAACAGCGAAAAGAAACGACTGTGAAGACACAGAACACTGCGAGCAAGAAGTAGCGCAGAGCTGAGCAGGATCAAGAACCCAAACGCGGTGGGCGTCTGGACTGATCCATGGTACTACAGGAATGAAAATTAGCAGGTAAGTAATAATTTTCTTTTCCCTGTACGTACCTGGATCAGTCCAGACAGTGGGATGTACCCAAGCTTCCCTAAATCGGGTGGGGTCCTGCGAGGCCTGCTCGGAGAACCTGCTCGCCAAAGTGTCCAGAGACTGAAGAGGCGAGGTGCAGACGATAGTGCCTCGAGAACGTGTGTAACGATTTCCAGGTGGCTGCTCTACAAATTTCCTGCGAGGATACCGAGCGAACCTCCGCCCAGGA
Source organism: Rhinatrema bivittatum (assembly GCF_901001135.1). NCBI lineage: Eukaryota > Metazoa > Chordata > Amphibia > Gymnophiona > Rhinatrematidae > Rhinatrema > Rhinatrema bivittatum. Next base: position 2,179,312 of record NC_042617.1, read on the forward strand.
AGCCGCCTGAGAACGTGTAGAATGCGCTACGATTCCGGGTGGGGGAGTCCGACCCGCCCCAATGTAGGAAGCAGCAATGCCGGCCTTCAGCCATCTGGCAATGGTAGTCTTCGAGGCCTGAGACCCCTTCTTAGGACCGGCCCAGAGTACGAAGAGATGGTCAGAGGTCCGGAACTCATTTGTAGCCTCCAGATAGAGGCGCAGAGTGCGCTTGACATTCAAGAGACGGAGAGACTTCGGCTCTGAGGAAGAGAAGGATGGCAACTCCACCGTCTGGTTCACATGGAATGCAGAAACCACCTTCGGAAGGAAGGAGGGAACGGTGCGAAGCGAAACTCCAGAGTCGGAGAAACGGAGATAGGGCTCTCTACACGACAGAGCCTGCAGCTCCGAGATGCGTCGAGCGGAACAGATGGCCACAAGAAATACAGTCTTGAGAGTGAGATCCTTTATCGTTGCGCTGCGCAGCGGCTCAAACGGTGGTCCCGACAGGGAGCGAAGCACAAGGTTAAGACTCCAGGAGGGACAAGGGTTCCGTAACGGAGGACGCATATGCTTGCCACCCTTGAGAAAACGAGCAATGTCAGGATACTGTAGAAGAGAGCCCCCATCGCTCAACAGCGAACCAAGGGCGGCCACCTGAACCCGTAGTGAATTATAGGCGAGCCCTTTTTCCACCCCCGCCTGTAGAAACTGAAGGATCTGAGGTACAGAAGCCTTAGCGGGTCTCGTGGCCTGGCTGGTACACCACAGCTCGAACACCTTCCAGACTCGAACATAGGCCGCCAATGTCGATGTCTTTCGTGCCCGCAATAGCGTGGATACTACCGCCTCTGGGTAGCCCCGACGCCGGAGGCGGCGCCTCTCAAAAGCCAGGCCGCAAGACAGAAGAGTTCTGCCTGCTCGAAAAATACCAGGCCCTGATGTAGGAGCTGGGGGAGGTGCCCCAGCCTGATTGGCCCGTCGATCACCAGCTGTAGCAGGTCCGCAAACCTGGGTCGCCTGGGCCATTCTGGGGTGATGAAAACCACGGTCCCCTGATGGCTTTCTATTCTGCGGAGCATCCTGCCCACCAGGGGCCATGGTGGAAAAGCGTAGAGCAGAAGATGTGGCGGTCACGGGAGGACCAGGGCATCCACTCCCTCCGCGCTGCGCTCTCTCCGGCGACTGAAGAAGCGTGGAGCCTTGGCGTTGAGAGCGGACGCCATCAGATCCAAGTGGGGGGCCCCCCACCGATGGACGAGAAGTTGCATCGCTTTGTCGGAGAGAGACCACTCTCCGGGGTCCAGCAGTTGACGACTGAGGAAGTCCGCCTGGACGTTGTCCACACCGGCGATGTGCGAGGCCGCTAGCCGGACGAGATGACGCTCCGCTCATTGCATCAGCAGCGCCGCCTTGAGCGCGGGCTGCGCGTGCCTCCTTGTCGGTTGATGTAGGCCACGGTGGTAGCGTTGTCCGATAGGATTCTGACTTCCCGGTTCCGAAGAAGCAGGGAGGAAATGTCGCAGAGCTAGCCGGACCGCTCTGGTTTCCAGACGGTTGATTGACCACTTCGCCTCCACCGTGGACCACGTCCCCTGCGTGGCGCTTCGATCGCAGACTGCACCCCAGCCTGCTAGACTGGCATCGGTGGTCACCACCACCCAATTTGGCAGATCGAGGGACATGCCACGGGCCAGGTTCGGCGGATCCAACCACCAGCCCAGACTGTCCCTGGCATTCTGCGGGAGTGGGAGAATCATCTGGTAGTCCTGCGATACTGGTTTCCAACGGGAGAGGAGCGCCCACTGTAAGGTCCTGAGGTGCGCGAAAGCCCAAGGTACAAGGTCGATGGTGGACCCCATCACTCCCAGGAGTTGCAGGTAGTCCCAGGAGGTGGGCTCTGGTAACGCAGAGAACCGTCGTGTGTGATCCCGCAAGGATTGAGCTTTGTTCTGGCGCAGAAAAACTTTGCCCAGTAGGGTGTCGAAGGTCGCCCCCCAAAAAAACCCAAGCGTTGCGAGGGCATGAGGGAGCTCTTGGAGAAGTTCACTACCCATCCCAGGGAATGTAGAAACCGTACTACTCGAGTCACCGCTGAGCGTCCATGATCGAATGACTTCGCCCGGAGGAGCCAATCGTCCAGATAAGGATGAACCAGGATGCCCTCCTTCCGGAGAGCTGCCGCCACGACTACCATGATCTTGGTGAAGGTGCGCGGCGCCGTCGCCAATCCGAACGGGAGAGCCGTGAACTGAAAATGCTGGTCCAGAATTTTGAAACGAAGGAAACGGTGGTGGTCCGGGCGGATGGGAATGTGCAGGTAGGCCTCTGTTAAGTCCAGGGAGGCGAGGAACTCCCCCCGATGCACCACCGCAATCACTGACCGGAGCGTTTCCATGCGGAACCGAACGACTCGAAGGGATTTGTTGACTTCCTTGAGGTCTAGGATAGGCCGGAAGGAACCGTCCTTCTTTGGTACGACGAAATAGATGGAATAGTGGCCCGAGCCCACCTCTCCGAAGGGCACGAGCGCAATAGCACTTATCTCCCGGAGTCTGTCCAGAGTCAGCAGCACCGCTCCTCTCTTGAGGTCCGAGCCACAGGGGGAAAAGATGAACCTTCCCTGCGGGGGGCGGACAAATTCCAATGCGTAGCCGTGTTTTATGGTATCCAGGACCCACTGGTCCGAGGTGATCCGTGCCCACTCCGCGTAGAAATACGTTAGTCGGTCCCCAATCTTGGGGACAGGGGAGTGGGCGAGACTGGCATCATTGTGAAGACTTGGTATAGGGGTTCCCGGTTCCGGGAGTAGTGCGTGCGGGCAGACGCCCGCGAAAGGAGCGCGACCAGGGCTGAGACCTGGGGGCGGATGACCGGGAGCCCGCCTGTCTGTATCCCCTGTAGCGCCGTTGCGCTCTGGCTCTGGTCTGAGAAGAAGAAAATGCTCTGGATGGTCGAAACCTATCCTCCGGCAGCCGATGAACAGCGTTCTCCCCCAGGGACTTGATGATCTGGTCCAAATCCTCCCCGAAGAGGAACTTGCCCCTGAAGGGAAGAGAGCCCAGACTCGACTTAGAGGACGTATCAGCCGCCGAATTGCGTAGCCACAGTAGTCGTCGTGCTGCCACTACCGAAACCATGGATCTTGCGAGGACCCGAAAAAGGTCGTACGAGGCGTCCGCCCCATACGTCACTTGCGGCTTCTAGCCGATCTGCCTGGGCAGCCTCATCGGACGGCAGGTTCTGAGACGTGAGGAGTTGTTGCACCCCAAGGAGACTAGCCCGCTGGGCAAGCGAACTGCACATCACCTGCCCGCATACCCAGAGCGGAGACCTCGAAAACCCGCTTAAGGAAAACTTCCAACTTACGATCCTGTGTGTCCGCAACGCCGCACCTCCCGTCACTGGGATAGTCGTCCTCTTCGTGACCGACGACACTGTGGAGTCCACCTTTGGGACCTTGATGAGGTCCAGAAAATCTTCGGGGAGCGGGTACGGCTTTTCCATAGCCCGGCTGCTCTTCAGGGAGGCCTCCGGGGTGTCCCATTCCCTGGTGAGAAGTTGTAAAAACGAGTCATGAATGGGAAAAGCCCGAGCCCTCAGCCGGAATGCCGCCAGGACAGGATCTCCCTTCCTTGAAGAAGTGACGACAGCGGGAGCAACTGGGGCAGGCGGGTCTGGTGGCGGGTCCAAATCTAATTCTTGGATGATCTGCGGGATGAGGTCGTCCAGCTCTTCCCTCTGGAAGAGGCGTAGGGTACGCGGATCATCCCCCTCCTGCGTGCCGTCCCCTTGTCCCCCGTCCGAGAGGTCAAGTCCATGTCCCGCTGGGTCTGGCACCGCCCCCACTGCCGCGGGCGTGGATCGGACCCGGGTAGGAAGGCGGGAGGCCCCCACTCCCGGAGGGTCGGGGGGGGCCGGCGTCGAGGGCGACATCAGAGGGATCTTAGGAGGGAGGGGTCCCACAGGTGCTTCCAGCCCCTGCAGATAAGCGGTATGCATGAGCAGGATAAACTCCGGAGAGAACCCCGGCCTGCTCGGGTGCGCTTCGGGGGCGGCGTGGTTCCTGCTCCCTGGCTCTGGGTGCTTGGTTCCTGCACCAAAATCGGGGGAACACCCCCGCTGGTAGAGTCCTCCAGGGATCCGTTCTCCCTCGTGGCCTCCAGGGATCCGTTCCCCCTCGTGGCCTGCGCCTCAGGGCGCTCAGAATGTAAAATGGCCGCCGTTCCCGCCAAAAATGGCGGAGTGGCCGGCCCGCGCCGCCCGGGCAAAAAAGAGAAATCAGTCAGGGACTGTGAGGTACCTTCCCCCCCGGGGAGGCATCGTGCACAGATGCCCTCCCGGGAAATCCGGGACCCCGGGTCTCCGCAGGCCGCACAGCGGGACGGCCGCGGCTCCACCGGCTTTCGCGGGCACCGGGGGCTGAGCTGTGAAGGAAAAAACTACAAAGGAAAAACAAACTTACCCCTGGGCTGCAACGAGAAATAAACAGCAAGGCCGCAGAGAAGAGACAAGGAAGAGAAGCCACTCCCCAGAAGTTGAAAGAACTCTGCCTTTTTTTTTTTTTTTTTTAAACTTAATACAAACTTGATACAAACTTGATCCACAGAAAAAGACAACAACAAGCCATAATCAAGCTAGAAAGTGAAGAAAAAGGAAAAGGAGGGGAAGCCTGATTCCCCTACTCGCATCTGCTGGAGTCAGAAGGTACTGAACTCCTGCAGAGGGGGTAGTAGTATATATGGATACGCCCCCTCAAAGCTTGTGCTGACTCCATCTGCTGGATTGGGGACATAACCCACTGTCTGGACTGATCCAGGTACGTACAGGGAACCATATCTATGACCAATCCAATATCAATGGCACTCCACCCTAACTCTCACACATATCCCCCCCTACCTACCTCCCACGCCTCTCCCCCCTTACCTCTCTCGCACATCTCTCCCCCTCCCCCTTTAGGTACATCTCACACATGATCCTGTTCATTCAGCTAACTGCTCCCTTCCACAATAATTCTTCCTCCTGATAACCTCTTCCCCCTCTGCCTTCTCTGCCCACTCATCTAACATCATCCCTCCTGCCACCTCACATGGTAATCCTATCCCCACTCCATTCTCCCTTATCTACTGCCCCCACACCTCCTGCCCCATCTCCCGATAATCCCTCATCTCCCGCTCCTTCACTCGATAATCCCTCATCTCCCGCTCCCTCACTCAATAATCCCTCATCTCCCGCTCCCTCACACGATAATCCCTCATCTCCCGCTCCCTCACACGATAACCCCTCATCTCCCCGTTCCCTCACCCGATAACCCCTCATCTCCCACTCCCTCACACGATAACCCCTCATCTCCCGCTCCCGCTCCCTCACCTGATAACCCTCATCTCCCTGCTCCCTCACACGATAACCCTCATCTCCCGCTCCCTCACCTGATAACCCCTCATCTCCCGCTCCCTCACCCGATAACCCCTCATCTCCCGCTCCCTCACACGATAACCCCTCATCTCCCGCTCCCTCACACAATAACCCCTCATCTCCCGCTCCCTCACACGATAACCCCTCATCTCCCGCTCCCTCACCTGATAACCCCTCATCTCCCTGCTCCCTCACACGATAACCCTCATCTCCCGCTCCCTCACCTGATAACCCCTCATCTCCCGCTCCCTCACCCGATAACCCCTCATCTCCCGCTCCCGCTCCCTCACCCGATAACCCCTCATCTCCCGCTCCCTCACACAATAACCCCTCATCTCCCGCTCCTGCTCCCTCACCGGATAACCCCTCATCTCCTGCTCCCTCACACGATAACCCCTCATCTCCCGCTCCCTCACCCGATAATCCCTCATCTCCCCGCTCCTGCTCCCTCACCCGATAACCCCACATCTCCCGCTCCCTCACCAGATAACCCTCATCTCCCCGCTCCCTCACCTGATAACCCCACATCTCCCGCTCCCGCTCCCTCACCCAATAACCCCTCATCTCCCGCTCCCTCACCCGATAACCCCATATCTCCCGCTCCTGCTCTCACTCCCTCACCCGATAACCCCTCATCTCCCGCTCCCTCATCTGATAACCCTTCATCTCCTGCTCCCTCACCTGATAACCCCTCATCTCCCGCTCTCTCACCTGATAACCCCTCATCTCCCGCTCTCTCACCTGATAACCCCTCATCTCCTGCTCCCTCACCTCCTGCTCCCCTCACCCAATAACCCCTCATCTCCTGCTCTCTCAACAGATAACCCCTCACCTCCGGCTCCCGCTCCCTCACCCGATAAACCCTCATCTCCCACTCCCTCACCCAATAACCTCTCATCTCCTGCTCCCTCATCTGAAAACAACTCATCCCCCACTGGCTCACCTGATAAACCCTCATCTCCTGCTCCCTCACCCGATAATCCCTCATCTCCTGTTCCCTCACTTGATAGTGCCTCATCTCCTGTTCCCTCACCTGATAACCCCTCATCTCCTGTTCCCTCACCTGATAACCCCTCATCTCCTGCTCCCTCACCTGATAACCCCTCATCTCCTGTTCCCTCACCTGATAACCCCTCATCTCCCGCTCCCTCACCCGATAATCCCTCATCTCCCGCTCCCTCACCCGATAATCCCTCATCTCCTGTTCCCTCACCTGATAACCACACCTCGGTGCATGTAGATATTGATGTAGTGGGAGCCTGTGCTGCCATTGGATTCCCAGTAGGTTTTTGGATTCCTGTCTGTCAATTTATTTGCTCGATGAGGATTCGAGGAGACTTCCACTTTCTCCCAGCATTTGTCCTCTTTCACCTCCATGCTAGAGCCTGTAATGGGGTGGAGAGAAAAAAAGAGCAGTCAATGGAAAAACCACCAGACGCAGGGCTACAGAGCAGGGATGGGAAGAAGAAAAGAGGATGAATTCCCACAGGAGCAACAGAGGAGCGTCCGCGAGCACCAGCCCCTGCCCAGCTCCCTGGCACCACGTGGATGCCTCGCCTGCATTAGTCACCGCTGTGATATCTGGCAGGAGTGGCATTCTTCATCCCCCCTTCATTCCATTAGCTAATTCCTAGCCCGGCAGCCTTAGGACCCTCCACCTGTAGCAGTAACAGCCCAGCTACAGGCAAAATTTAAAATACCTTGGCAGAGGTTTCTAAGAAAGACATCAAAGAAAGGGATATTGATGGATTGATTGCCGCGTCTGTGCTCCTCAATCTGTCCAAAAACCATCTAGAAGAGAAAAAGCAATAAGCAATTGTAATAATGAGAATCAGCCCCTAGAGCTCAGCACTGATACCTCTCACACATCAACCAGAGAATCAGCCCCCAGAGCTCAGCACTGATACCTCTCACACATCAACCAGAGAATCAGCCCCCAGAGCTCAGCACTGATACCTCTCACACATCAACCAGAGAATCAGCCCCCAGAGCTCAGCACTGATACCTCTCGCACATCAACCAGAGAATCATCCCCCACAGCTCAGCACTGATACCTCTCGCACATCAACCAGAGAATCAGCCCCCAGAGCTCAGCACTGATACCTCTCGCACATCAACCAGAGAATCATCCCCCACAGCTCAGCACTGATACCTCTCGCACATCAACCAGAGAATCAGCCCCAGAGCTCAGCACTGATACCTCTCGCACATCAACCAGAGAATCAGCCCCCAGAGCTCAGCACTGATACCTCTCGCACATCACCAAAGAATCAGCCCCCAGAGCTCAGCACTGATACCTCTCGCACATCAACCAGAGAATCAGCCCCCAGAGCTCAGCACTGATACCTCTTCAGCACATCAACCAGAGAATCAGCCCCCAGAGCTCAGCACTGATACCTCTCACACATCAACCAGAGAATCAGCCCCCAGAGCTCAGCACTGATACCTCTCACACATCAACCAGAGAATCAGCCCCCAGAGCTCAGCACTGATACCTCTCACACATCAACCAGAGAATCAGCCCCCAGAGCTCAGCACTGATACCTCTCACACATCAACCAGAGAATCAGCCCCCAGAGCTCAGCACTGATACCTCTCACACATCAACCAGAGAATCAGCCCCAGAGCTCAGCACTGATACCTCTCACACATCAACCAGAGAATCAGCCCACAGAGCTCAGCACTGATACCTCTCGCACATCAACCAGAGAATCAGCCCCCAGAGCTCAGCACTGATACCTCTCACACATCAACCAAGAATCAGCCCCCAGAACTCAGCACTGATACCTCTCACCCATCAACCAGATAATCAGCCCCCAGAGCTCAGCACTGATACGTCTCACACATCAACCAGAGAATCAGCCCCCAGAGCTCAGCACTGATACCTCTCACACATCAACCAGAGAATCAGCCCCCAGAGCTCAGCACTGATACCTCTCACACATCAACCAGAGAATCAGCCCCCAGAGCTCAGCACTGATACCGTCTCACACATCAACCAGAGAATCAGCCCCCAGAGCTCAGCACTGATACCTCTCACACATCAACCAGAGAATCAGCCCCCAGAGCTCAGCACTGATACCTCTCACAAAGCAGCCAGAGAATCAAGGCAGCCCCCAGAGCTCAGCACTGATACCTCTCACACATCAACCAGAGAATCAGTCCCCCAGAGCTCAGCACTGATACCTCTCGCACATCAACCAGAGAATCAGCCCCCAGAGCTCAGCACTGATACCTCTCGCACATCAACCAGAGAATCAGCCCCCAGAGCTCAGCACTGATACCTCTCGCACATCAACCAGAGAATCAGCCCCCAGAGCTCAGCACTGATACCTCTCGCACATCAACCAGAGAATCAGCCCCCAGAGCTCAGCACTGATACCTCTCGCACATCAACCAGAGAATCAGCCCCCAGAGCTCAGCACTGATACCTCTCGCACATCAACCAGTGAATCAGCCCCCAGAGCTCAGCACTGATACCTCTCGCACATCAACCAGAGAATCAGCCCCCAGAGCTCAGCACTGATACCTCTCGCACATCAACCAGTGAATCAGCCCCCAGAGCTCAGCACTGATACCTCTCACACATCAACCAGAGAATCAGCCCCCAGAGCTCAGCACTGATACCTCTCCCACATCAACCAGAGAATCAGCCCCCAGAGCTCAGCACTGATACCTTCCCACATCACCAGAGAATCATGCCCCAGAAGCTCAGGCACTGATACCTCTCCCACATCAACCAGAGAATCAGCCCCCAGAGCTCAGCACTGATACCTCTCACACATCAACCAGAGAATCAGCCCCCAGAGCTCAGCACTGATACCTCTCCCACATCAACCAGAAGAATCAGCCCCCAGACTCAGCACTGATACCTCTCGCACATCAACCAGTGAAATCAGCCCCCAGAGCTCAGCACTGATACCTCTCGCACATCAACCAGAGAATCAGCCCCCAGAGCTCAGCACTGATACCTTCTCGCACATCAACCAGAGAATCAGCCCCCAGAGCTCAGCACTGATACCTCTCGCACATCAACCAGAGAATCAGCCCCCAGAGCTCAGCACTGATACCTCTCGCACATCAACCAGAGAATCAGCCCCCAGAGCTCAGCACTGATACCTCTCGCACATCAACCAGAGAATCAGCCCCCAGAGCTCAGCACTGATACCTCTCCCACATCAACCAGAGAATCAGCCCCAGAGCTCAGCACTGATACCTCTCCCACATCAACCAGAGAATCAGCCCCAGAGCTCAGCACTGATACCTCTCGCCACATCAACCAGAGAATCAGCCCCCAGAGCTCAGCACTGATACCTCTCCCACATCAACCAGAGAATCAGCCCCCAGAGCTCAGCACTGATACCTCTCGCACATCAACCAGAGAATCAGCCCCCAGAGCTCAGCACTGATACCTCTCCCACATCAACCAGAGAATCAGCCCCCAGAGCTCAGCACTGATACCTCTCCCACATCAACCAGAGAATCAGCCCCCAGAGCTCAGCACTGATACCTCTCCCACATCAACCAGAGAATCAGCCCCCAGAGCTCAGCACTGATACCTCTCCCACTCAACCAGAGAAATCAGCCCCCAAGCTCAGCACTGATACCTCTCGCGCAGCAATCAACCAGAGAATCAGCCCCCAGAGCTCAGCAACTGATACCTCTCACACATCAACCAGAGAATAACCCCCAGAGCTCAGCACTGATACCTCTCCCAACATCAACCAGAGAACTCAGCCCCCAGAGCTCAGCACTGATACCTCTCGCACGATCAACCAGAGAATCAGCCCAGAGCTCAGCACTGATACCTCTCGCACGATCAAACCAGAGATCAGCCCCAGAGCTCAGCACTGATACCTCTCCCACATCAACCAGAGAATCAGCCCCCAGAGCTCAGCACTGATACCTCTCCCACATCAACCAGAGAATCAGCCCCCAGAGCTCAGCACTGATACCAAAGCCTCTCTCACAATCAACCAGAGAATCAGCCCCCAGAGCTCAGCACTGATACCTCTCCCACATCAACCAGAGAATCAACCCCCAGAGCTCAGCACTGATACCTCTCCCATATTAACCAGAGAATCAGCCCCCAGAGCTCAGCACTGATACCTCTTGCACATCAACCAGTGAAATCAGCCCCCAGAGCTCAGCACTGATACCTCTCACACATCAACCAGAGAATCAGCCCCAGAGCTCAGCACTGATACCTCTCGCACATCAACCAGAGAATCAGCCCCAGAGCTCAGCCCTGATACCTCTCGCACATCAACCAGAGAATCAGCCCCCAGAGCTCAGCACTGATACCTCTCACACATCAACCAGAGAATCAGCCCCCAGAGCTCAGCACTGATACCTCTCACACATCAACCAGAGAATCAGCCCCCAGAGCTCAGCACTGATACCTCTCACGCATCAACCAGAGAATCAGCCCCCAGAGCTCAGCACTGATACCTCTCACGCATCAACCAGAGAATCAGCCCCCAGAGCTCAGCACTGATACCTCTCGCACATCAACCAGAGAATCAGCCCCCAGAGCTCAGCACTGATACCTCTCCCACATCAACCAGAGAATCAGCACTGATACCTCTCGCACATCAACCAGAGAATCAGCCCCCAGAGCTCAGCACTGATACCTCTCGCACATCAACCAGAGAATCAGCCCCCAGAGCTCAGCACTGATACCTCTCGCACATCAACCAGAGAATCAGCCCCCAGAGCTCAGCACTGATACCTCTCGCACATCAACCAGAGAATCAGCCCCCAGAGCTAAGCACTGATACCTCTCGCACTTCAACCAGGGAATCAGCCCCCAGAGCTCAGCCCTGATACCTCTCGCACATCAACCAGAGAATCAGCCCCCAGAGCTCAGCACTGATACCTCTCGCACATCAACCAGAGAATCAGCCCCCAGAGCTCAGCACTGATACCTCTCGCACATCAACCAGAGAATCAGCTCCTGGGGATGCCCATAGATACCACAGCACCAGGATCTGCAGCAGCCTGCCCAACACCCTCTGTAACTAGGACTAGCAGAGGTGCCTCACCTGGAAACAGCAGGCCAGGTGTGGCACAGGACTAGCCACGAGTGCCTTGGGAGCTGTTGCGGTGCCTCACCTGGATGCAGCCAGCTAAGATGCTGGTGGTCATCTGCTTGTAGAGACTGGCATACTTCTCACAGTCAGTCACTAGGTCCCGCAGCTCCGTCACTAGAAGCAGGTTGGAGCTGTGCTTGTCCAGGGCTTTAGTCAGAGCCTCCTTCATGCCCAGGCGGCACATCACCACTGCACAGTCTTTATTACTGGTGGCCAAGCGATGCAGGAAGCAAATGAACTCTTGTGCAAGCTTCAAAAAGGAGAAGTGAGCAAATGAGAGAGCAATACAAGGGTAAGAGGGGAGGGGATGCAAGAGGGAGCAAAGGCAGGTGAAATGGGAAGGCTGAGAAAAGGGAGTGAGCGAAGAAGACAGGGAGACGAGAGGAGAAGCAAAGAAAGGAGAAGGAGATGGGGTGGGAGGAGCGAATGCAAACAGAAGGGAGAAACCCAGGAAAGTGCTGATTGAACAAAACAGAGGGAGTGAAGGTAAGAACAATGAGGAGGGGAGAAAACAGGAGGAAGGGAAAGAGATAGGGCTGACATGAAGGGGAAGACAACTCAGCCTGGCGATAGTGCAGTCTCACTCTCAGCAGCCCGCATAGTGCTAAAGTGCATGAGGTGCATGTTCAGAAGTTACATTTGGGCACTTATCCGTCTAAACTCTGGCAGCTAACAAGTTAGGAGCATTCTGAGGATAATTACCTGGCTCAGCCTGGTCACCCCTTACACCTGCCCTAATATTAGCTGGATAGATTTGGCTGTGCTGCCATGATGCTAAGTTAGTCACATACGTTTATCTGTCTAAGCTGCTGAGCTGCACCTCTGAAGGTACAAAGCACCTGAAAACTTTAGCCCCATGTTTGTTCACAAGTCTGCTTTGAAAATTAGGTGCTGTAACCCTAAAAGGACGGTGGCCATCCATTCCCAGAAGGAGCAGTGCAATCTGCTCCCCCTCTCCTGGCAGGAAATTACATCAGCGGCACTGCAGAGGGGGCAGGGAGCCCTGGAGGTGGGGGCTAGGGAAGAGAGGGAAGCAGCCGAAGCCTGAGCCATCGCCAACGCTGCTTCCACGGGACCACGTGAAGAAAGAGGCTCCCGCGCTTCCAATATGGAGAAGCAACGTCCTGAGAGCAACACGCGGCCCGACTGGCTCCACGAATGACAACTGCCCCGTGATTCCCCGCTCTCTCCCAGACAATCATAGCAGAGCTCTGCCGCCCCCGCTTCAGTCTTCCTCACCCCACAAGCGCTGCAGAGCGCAGTCGTCTTCCCGCACTTTGCACTCGACGCCATAACTGCTGAGCCCCACGGCCAAAGGCAAATAAAACCCCTGCAGCTCTCTCCACGTCCTCATGCTTTCCTTTTGCTGTTTTTAAGGACTTTATTTAGAGAGCAATAGCTGGCTGAGCACGGGAGGAGTAACAAGGCCCCGAGAAAGGACATCAAGACTCGCCTCAGGAGCTGCTCACAATCAAGGGACTGAGCTCCCCTCAGGCAGTGAGAATTACTCTTTCACCTCAGGAGCTGCCCTACAGAAAACGGTTTCACTTTTCAGTCAATCTAAACGGTCTCAGTGCACAGCATGGGATGCTCACTGAGTGGAAGCAGAGAACAGCGGCAGGCTGAGGTCAGCACATGTGGCTATAAAGGGCAACAGCAGTGAACCTATTCATCTCTGTCTCCATCTGCTGGTCGGAGGTCGTAACCCACTCGTCTGGTCTGCTCTAACCGGATGTACAGGAGCACATCTTACCTCTCGGTCATTACTGTGAGCCGTCATGGAGGATAAACAGGGCTCAATGCTCTCGTGCCAGGGCAGCGGATCATCCTGGTAATTATCCAATAACTTGGTCAGTATCCTGAGCAAATAAAAGAGAGAAAAGGATCAAAAAGTTAGAGGAGACAAAAAAAAAAACAAAACTGAAGCAGCACAGCACAGAAGCACTGATCCAACAGGCTGAAACTGAACCGGACCCAGCAGATAACCAGAAATCCATTATAGTAGCGCAGAACAGAAAGGAAGAGCTGCACATCTAGCACAGTAGCAGCAGACTGGAGCCAGCACTGAAGCACAGCTCTCACACTGATGTATTGGATTTTGCACTGCAGATTCATGCCATGTATAAGGATCATTTTCAAGACACCATGCTCCAGCGCGATCCGATGCCAACAGCACTGCACACGGAAAGATGCCGTCAGGCCCGTCTAGCTGCGCGTCTCCTTAGGCATGTGCGTACCCAACCTCCTAACTTTTAAAGTGCCCATAGCGGGAAAAGCCCTGCGGCGTCTGCCGATAACATCCGACACCAAGTCCTATAAAGGGCTCATCCCGGCCCTCCCTCACTGCCTCAGCAACAGGTCCCACTACTCCTGGAGTCTGTTACTCCAGCGCCTTGTCTTCAGCCCAAGGTCTTTAGTGGTCCTCGCCTGACCCTTTCTGCCTCTGCGTCCCCTCGTTCCCTTTGGACGGATACCTGATTTGACCTTGGCTTGGCACTGGATAATGCTGGACTGCAGCCTGCCCCTGATCTTAACCTGCCACTAGATACACTCAATCTGCTACCGGACTGCCATTCATCTCCAACCCTGCAATCCAGAACCATCACCTTCGACATCAGCAGAGAACCCCAACTAAGCCCAGCCGGCCCTGGTACCCAAGGGCTCAACCTGAGGGGGAACGAGGACCGATATAAGCAAAGCTCCAGCTGGTCACTGCCTGCCCCAGGTCCTCCTGCCTATGGTGAGAATCTGCGGGGTTCCTCCCTGCAGGTTGTGCCAATCCTGCCCCGGCCCAAGGGTCCACTAGCACAACACAACTCTGCTATTTGGCCAAAAGCTCTGTCAGAACATGATCTTTTCCAGCTCCTGCATGTTAGCCACTTAGAAAAGGAAGGACCTCAAACCTGAATACTCCTGAAAGGCTGCATCTTTGCTTGGAAGGTGACAATTCTGACAGCATGTCTCCCCTGCAGTCCTCAACCTTTGGGATCGAGAGCACTCTTAACCTGCAGTCGGACGCGGGTAGAATAGGCGCTAATCAATACCCTGAGATGCAATAAGGGCATTAGTGCCTATTCAACGTGCGTCCAATGCGGAGTGAATCTAATAGCGATCATCACATGTGAATGAGGCTCTTAGGCATTCACTCCCGATGCAAAAAAAAAAAAAAAGAAGTGCATCTCGGATGCACATTTAACTGTCATCTACTAATGCCTGCCTGGAGCAGGCGATCATATCTGAGTGCATCAAAAACAAGTACAGAAAAGCAGAAAAAACTTTGTTTCTGTACTGCCTCCTACTTAATATCGTTGTGATATTATGTAGGATGAAAATAAAAGAAACAAAAAAAGTTAAAAAATAAAAATAGACAGTCGGATTCAGGAAACGGCGCTCGACTGACAAGCGTTTGCTTCCTGAACCCTCGGCGTCTTTTTCCTTACTGGCGGACAGCAGAGTCACAAAAACCGACGCTGATAAACCCGGCATCAATTTTCATGACTGTCATCCGCCGGTAAGGAAAACAGACGCCGATAAACCCGGCATCGGTTTTCCTGATGGCTGTCCACCAAATCACGAAAAGCCGAATCACGAAAACCGATTGGGTTCACAGTAGCCTCCTTGCTAATGCAACCCCCTTATTTAAATATTGCATGGCACCTCCCTTGGGGGTGCCTGGGGCGCATTAAGAGAACAGGCGCTGACTGTTCAGCGCCCGCTATCTACGCAACTTTATTGCATCGGCCCCTATGTGTTTAAAGGTGGCCACATATAGGATAAGGACTGTAATTTATACTAGCAATCAGAACAAACACTGTAGATTTTCCCTTCACCTACATAGAACAGGACAATATGAATAGCCCAGAGCTGGACAGGCAAAGGTCCTTGCTGGGCTCTGATCTCAAAATTTGTGACATGTCAGGGTAGATTTATATCTTCTAACAAAGCTTTGCCTTTACTTCAATGAAGTGAACCTTTTTTTTTGTCACATGTGAGTTCTGTTGTCGTCATCACAAAAGAAACTATGGACTCTACATTTCAGAGGTTTCTATCTACACCATGTGAAGGCATGACTCCATCCTTTTCCTAGCCCAACCTTCAGATAATCAGACCAGCTTCCCTGTGCAGCTGACACTCTCAATGTGACAGAGCAAGGGCCAAGGCCCTCACCATCTGTACAAGAGACTTGACTGTTTTCTTATATCGATGTACACGGTCGTGTGCAAACCCTAAGAAATATGTTAGCTTGCAATGCCTCATGAGAAGTTTGGGATTGCCCCGATATTGGACATGTGCTTCCAAAAAGGCTGTAAGTGAAGGCCTGCTACATGTGCACTCAGATGTCCGCAGTGCCTCAGAGACTGACAAGACAGTGCTGACACCTGAGACTATTAATCTGATGTGCATGTGGATATCTTCAGATGCACTGGGATGTCAGCTAGGGAGTCAGGAGTCAGTGATTGATAACTGAAGCTGTCAACTTCTAGCTTCAG
The DNA here is from genome assembly GCF_901001135.1 of Rhinatrema bivittatum. Lineage (NCBI taxonomy): Eukaryota > Metazoa > Chordata > Amphibia > Gymnophiona > Rhinatrematidae > Rhinatrema > Rhinatrema bivittatum. The sequence goes on from NC_042617.1 coordinate 2,195,291, forward strand.
GCTTTCTTTAAGTATCTGAGCTACTTGTGCTTTATTACAGAAAGAAAGCATTTGGCCCCATGTTCTAGGCCCTGCTGGACTTCCATCATACACATGCAACTATCTTGCCAACATGCGAGGGCTAGAACAGGGTCAAATAACGTAGCCGATGGCCCTATCTATTTGCTGTTTTGCGGAAGATGGGTCTGGGGGGCCCCTTCGCAGTTTGGCTCCAGGCGCTCTATCGTGAGCCGTCTGCATGTATTAAGATAAATCATGGCTATTCGGCGCCTTTTCAAATTCGGAGGGGTACAAGGCAGAGCTGCCCACTTTCGCTGCTCCTCTTTGCTCTTAGCCTAGAACCCTTGGCGGAGTGGATTAGGAGGGACAGAGAGGTATGTGGGATCCAGTCTCTACACCAGTCTCTACGCCAGTCTCTACGCCGATGATGTTATCTTGTCTCTCTCTCAACCTATGACTTCTATGCACAAGGTCGTATCTATGTTGGACCTATATGGAAGAGTGTCGGGATTTCGGGTTAATCTTGATAAATCGGAAATTCTCCCTGTGCATTTTACTGAGCACTTGATGCGGAAAGGTAAGAGTGAGTTCCTATTTCGGTGGACCCCAGGTCCTATACGGTATCTGGGGGTTAATCTTAGTTTGGATCCCTCTCAATTAGTATCTCTAAATTATAAATCTCTGATTCGCAACTTGGTGGGTGATATAGATAGATGGGAACAACTACCTTTTTCATGGTTTGGCAGAATGGCTGCGATTAAGATGAATCTTTTACTGAAAATTGGCTATCTATTTCAGGTTTTACCATGCCCCTTTCCTGTCACGGACATGAGACCTCTTCAGCGTAAAATATTTGCCTTTATATATCATAGAAGACCCCCACGGGTCTCCCGTCTGATTCTCAGCCAAACACGTAGAGATGGAGAGTTGGGACTGCCTTCCCTACTACACTATTATGCCGCAGCTTAGTTAAAATTTATTGTCGATAGCCATGATTTACAATCACCTAAACAATGGGTCAAGGACAAGTAAAAGAGAGAGAGCCCCGAAACGGAACTCCTTCCAAATCGTAAAAATAAATATTTATTTATTTTCAAGCCTGTCACAGTGTCTGCCTCCGAGGCGATCCTGTTGGGGTGAGTGATCCGGGCTCCCCAGTATCACCCCAAGCTCTAGTGCACCGGTGGTAAGAAAATGGCCCTCGACCCTAAGCCACTGCCGATGTGCACACCGGGAGGGATGGTCCCCTCAGAACCTGGCCAGCCCCCGGGAGCCTGACGGACGCCCTTCCCACTGAATCTTGCTTCTCTGGGGGTTTTTTGGTTTTTTTTTCAAAACAATTTTAACAAAGAAAAATAAAAATCCCTAGCTCTAACTCCTCACAAATTTACTTACTTTCTTTTTTTTTTTTTTTTAAAGAATCAGTACAGACTGTGAGTGTTCCACCCCTCCATCTGCTGGAGACAGAGTAATACTGGCAGACTGAGTGGCACCTGAGTATAAAAGGCAGAGTCTGTCGAGACTTGCTCTGTCTCCACCTGCTGGTGGGGAGGCAAAACCCAGGAGTCTGGACTGATCCAGGTACGTACAGGGAACGCATGTTACGATAGTCATCGCATGTTAGTACTGCTTTACCATGCGCATTACAGCTCTATCGCAGCTTGATGAATTACTCGGTTAGTCAGATAAACTTATCCAAGTAACTTGGCTGGAATCCTCATGGACGCGAGCACGTTGCTGAATATATCTGGTAACGTTAAAGTTAGCTGGCCAAGCTTAGGGTTGCTCTTTGGCAGTTCTACAATTATCCATTACATTGAAAATTGGTATTATTCCAACTAATTTAACTGGATGGCCACTCCACTTGGAATTCCCACACCTGGTCCAGAGTTATCCAGATAAAAAGTTATGCAGCTAACTCAAAGCCAGACAGCGCAACAGGACTTTTAAATCCTGCCATTGGTCTGGCTAAGTGTAAATTTACTGGAATATCAACCTCTATGTGCATAGTTTGCTCCCCCAACCTAACCCTGCCCTGGGAACGATCCCTCTACAATGCAGGTAAAAGTTCGCAGGATGTGAAATGTGCATGGCATTTCGCCCACAAATATCCAATTTATATAGGAAAGACCCACAGAAGCCCCTTTGTAAACTGCTCTCTATATAGCCAACAGGGGAGAGATCTTCAAACTGTGCATTCATTTTCAAAGTGAAAATATGTACGATCTTCCTGCCTGAACTCTCCACATACACTGAAATTACACCGGATGTATAGCAGCTTCCTCACCAGGAACCCCACAAATACTTCAGACCCACTGAGGGAGGGCACAGTCCAGCCAGCCAGTGAAAACAGGTTAATTATGCACCCATCCACTGGGGGCAAATGCCTTACATCATGAAGGGGTCGTAGGAGCAGTGGTGTGCCTCTGGATGCAACAGCTGGCAAGGCTCAAACGTGGCAACAGAATGAAAGAGATTATTTATTTAGTCATTTTTGGCCTCGTCTTAAATACTCCAGTGCTCCATGCTAGTTACAACACAACCATAACTGCCCAATAAAATGATAGAAAGAGCCCTTGCCGGAGGGGTCAACACAGGCCTGCCTGAACCACGGATGAAAGACTTGTAATGAGCAGAAGGACGTGGGAGTGTGGGGACAACTCACGCCAGTAATGGAAAGAGCCCTCAATGGTTCTGCAAACACCATCTTACTTACAGGTCCAAATGCTGCGTAACTGGAAATAGCAGCAGGTCACGGGCCATCCCCAGACTCCTTCACATGATCGTGGCGGCAGCAGTTTGGGATTGAGCAGCATGCCAGCAAGGGGTGAAAGACAGACTGTTGGCCCGGAACAAATTACTGACAAGGACATGAAAAGAAAAGATTGGATGCCTCCCAAGAATATCCTACAACAGCCTCTCCCTCCTCAGCACCCCCACTTTATCATATTCTGAGAGCTCAGAGCTCTGTCCCTCCATTACTGGCACATCATGTTCCCACCCTACAATGCCTCAGTCTGTACCTCAATACTCCCATCTGTACAGCCTTCTCCATCCGCAGCTGTTCCAGGTTACAGCCTCTCCCTCTTTATCATATTCTGAGAGCTCAGAGCTCTGTCCCTCCATTACTGGCACATCATGTTCCCACCCTACAATGCCTCAGTCTGTACCTCAATACTCCCATCTGTACAGCCTTCTCCATCCGCAGCTGTTCCAGGTTACAGCCTCTCCCTCTTTATCATATTCTGAGAGCTCAGAGCTCTGTCCCTCCATTACTGGCACATCATGTTCCCTCCCTACAATGCCTCAGTCTGTACCTCAATACTCCCATCTGTACAGCCTTCTCCATCCGCAGCTGTTCCAGGTTACAGCCTCTCCCTCCTCAGCACCCCCTCTTTATCATATTCTGAGAGCTCAGAGCTCTGTCCCTCCATTACTGGCACATCATGTTCCCACCCTACAATGCCTCAGTCTGTACCTCAATACTCCCATCTGTACAGCCTTCTCCATCCGCAGCTGTTCCAGGTTACAGCCTCTCCCTCTTTATCATATTCTGAGAGCTCAGAGCTCTGTCCCTCCATTACTGGCACATCATGTTCCCTCCCTACAATGCCTCAGTCTGTACCTCAATACTCCCATCTGTACAGCCTTCTCCATCCGCAGCTGTTCCAGGTTACAGCCTCTCCCTCCTCAGCACCCCCTCTTTATCATATTCTGAGAGCTCAGAGCTCTGTCCCTCCATTACTGGCACATCATGTTCCCACCCTACAATGCCTCAGTCTGTACCTCAATACTCCCATCTGTACAGCCTTCTCCATCCGCAGCTGTTCCAGGTTACAGCCTCTCCCTCTTTATCATATTCTGAGAGCTCAGAGCTCTGTCCCTCCGTTACTGGCACATCATGTTCCCTCCCTACAATGCCTCAGTCTATACCTCAATACTCCCATCTGTACAGCCTTCTCCATCCGCAGCTGTTCCAGGTTACAGCCTCTCCCTCTTTATCATATTCTGAGAGCTCAGAGCTCTGTCCCTCCATTACTGGCACATCATGTTCCCTCCCTACAATGCCTCAGTCTGTACCTCAATACTCCCATCTGTACAGCCTTCTCCATCCTCTGCTGTTCCAGGTTACAGCCTCTCCCTCTTTATCATATTCTGAGAGCTCAGAGCTCTGTCCCTCCATTACTGGCACATCATGTTCCCACCCTACAATGCCTCAGTCTGTACCTCAATACTCCCATCTGTACAGCCTTCTCCATCCGCAGCTGTTCCAGGTTACAGCCTCTCCCTCTTTATCATATTCTGAGAGCTCAGAGCTCTGTCACTCCATTACTGGCACATCATGTTCCCTCCCTACAATGCCTCAGTCTGTACCTCAATACTCCCATCTGTACAGCCTTCTCCATCCGCAGCTGTTCCAGGTTACAGCCTCTCCCTCTTTATCATATTCTGAGAGCTCAGAGCTCTGTCCCTCCATTACTGGCACATCATGTTCCCATCCTACAATGCCTCAGTCTGTACCTCAATACTCCCATCTGTACAGCCTTCTCCATCCGCAGCTGTTCCAGGTTACAGCCTCTCCCTCTTTATCATATTCTGAGAGCTCAGAGCTCTGTCACTCCGTTACTGGCACATCATGTTCCCTCCCTACAATGCCTCAGTCTGTACCTCAATACTCCCATCTGTACAGCCTTCTCCATCCTCTGCTGTTCCAGGTTACAGCCTCTCCCTCTTTATCATATTCTGAGAGCTCAGAGCTCTGTCCCTCCGTTACTGGCACATCATGTTCCCTCCCTACAATGCCTCAGTCTGTACCTCAATACTCCCATCTGTACAGCCTTCTCCATCCTCTGCTGTTCCAGGTTACAGCCTCTCCCTCCTCAGCACAGCCTCTTTATCATATTCTGAGAGCTCAGAGCTCTGTCACTCCATTACTGGCACATCATGTTCCCACCCTACAATGCCTCAGTCTGTACCTCAGTACTCCCATCTGTACAGCCTTCTCCATCCTCTGCTGTTCCAGGTTACAGCCTCTCCCTCTTTATCATATTCTGAGAGCTCAGAGCTCTGTCACTCCATTACTGGCACATCATGTTCCCACCCTACAATGCCTCAGTCTGTACCTCAATACTCCCATCTGTACAGCCTTCTCCATCCGCAGCTGTTCCAGGTTACAGCCTCTCCCTCCTCAGCACCCCCTCTTTATCATATTCTGAGAGCTCAGAGCTCTGTCCCTCCATTACTGGCACATCATGTTCCCTCCCTACAATGCCTCAGTCTGTACCTCAATACTCCCATCTGTACAGCCTTCTCCATCCTCTGCTGTTCCAGGTTACAGCCTCTCCCTCCTCAGCACAGCCTCTTTATCATATTCTGAGAGCTCAGAGCTCTGTCACTCCATTACTGGCACATCATGTTCCCATCCTACAATGCCTCAGTCTGTACCTCAGTACTCCCATCTGTACAGCCTTCTCCATCCTCTGCTGTTCCAGGTTACAGAGCATCTCCCTCCTCAGCACCCCCTCTTTATCATATTCTGAGAGCTCAGAGCTCTGTCACTCTGTTACTGGCACATCATGTTCCCTCCCTACAATGCCTCAGTCTGTACCTCAATACTCCTATCTGTACAGCCTTCTCCATCCTCTGCTGTTCCAGGTTACAGCCTCTCCCTCCTCAGCACCCCCCTCTTTATCATATTCTGAGAGCTCAGAGCTCTGTCCCTCCATTACTGGCACATCATGTTCCCACCCTACAATGCCTCAGTCTGTACCTCAATACTCCCATCTGTACAGCCTTCTCCATCCGCAGCTGTTCCAGGTTACAGCCTCTCCCTCTTTATCATATTCTGAGAGCTCAGAGCTCTGTCACTCCATTACTGGCACATCATGTTCCCATCCTACAATGCCTCAGTCTGTACCTCAATACTCCCATCTGTACAGCCTTCTCCATCCGCAGCTGTTCCAGGTTACAGCCTCTCCCTCTTTATCATATTCTGAGAGCTCAGAGCTCTGTCCCTCCATTACTGGCACATCATGTTCCCTCCCTACAATGCCTCAGTCTGTACCTCAATACTCCCATCTGTACAGCCTTCTCCATCCTCTGCTGTTCCAGGTTACAGCCTCTCCCTCCTCAGCACCCCCTCTTTATCATATTCTGAGAGCTCAGAGCTCTGTCCCTCCATTACTGGCACATCATGTTCCCTCCCTACAATGCCTCAGTCTGTACCTCAATACTCCCATCTGTACAGCCTTCTCCATCCTCTGCTGTTCCAGGTTACAGCCTCTCCCTCTTTATCATATTCTGAGAGCTCAGAGCTCTGTCACTCCATTACTGGCACATCATGTTCCCTCCCTACAATGCCTCAGTCTGTACCTCAATACTCCCATCTGTACAGCCTTCTCCATCCGCAGCTGTTCCAGGTTACAGCCTCTCCCTCTTTATCATATTCTGAGAGCTCAGAGCTCTGTCCCTCCGTTACTGGCACATCATGTTCCCATCCTACAATGCCTCAGTCTGTACCTCAATACTCCCATCTGTACAGCCTTCTCCATCCTCTGCTGTTCCAGGTTACAGCCTCTCCCTCCTCAGCACCCCCTCTTTATCATATTCTGAGAGCTCAGAGCTCTGTCCCTCCATTACTGGCACATCATGTTCCCTCCCTACAATGCCTCAGTCTGTACCTCAATACTCCCATCTGTACAGCCTTCTCCATCCGCAGCTGTTCCAGGTTACAGCCTCTCCCTCTTTATCATATTCTGAGAGCTCAGAGCTCTGTCCCTCCATTACTGGCACATCATGTTCCCTCCCTACAATGCCTCAGTCTGTACCTCAATACTCCCATCTGTACAGCCTTCTCCATCCTCTGCTGTTCCAGGTTACAGCCTCTCCCTCCTCAGCACCCCCTCTTTATCATATTCTGAGAGCTCAGAGCTCTGTCCCTCCATTACTGGCACATCATGTTCCCATCCTACAATGCCTCAGTCTGTACCTCAATACTCCCATCTGTACAGCCTTCTCCATCCGCAGCTGTTCCAGGTTACAGCCTCTCCCTCGTTATCATATTCTGAGAGCTCAGAGCTCTGTCCCTCCATTACTGGCACATCATGTTCCCATCCTACAATGCCTCAGTCTGTACCTCAATACTCCCATCTGTACAGCCTTCTCCATCCTCTGCTGTTCCAGGTTACAGCCTCTCCCTCCTCAGCACCCCCTCTTTATCATATTCTGAGAGCTCAGAGCTCTGTCACTCCATTACTGGCACATCATGTTCCCTCCCTACAATGCCTCAGTCTGTACCTCAGTACTCCCATCTGTACAGCCTTCTCCATCCTCTGCTGTTCCAGGTTACAGCCTCTCCCTCTTTATCATATTCTGAGAGCTCAGAGCTCTGTCACTCCATTACTGGCACATCATGTTCCCTCCCTACAATGCCTCAGTCTGTACCTCAAGATTCCCATCTGTACAGCCATCTCCATCCGCAGCTGTTCCAGGTTACAGCCTCTCCCTCCTCAGCACAGCCTCTTTATCATATTCTGAGAGCTCAGAGCTCTGTCACTCCATTACTGGCACATCATGTTCCCACCCTACAATGCCTCAGTCTATACCTCAATACTCCCATCTGTACAGCCTTCTCCATCCTCTGCTGTTCCAGGTTACAGCCTCTCCCTCTTTATCATATTCTGAGAGCTCAGAGCTCTGTCCCTCCATTACTGGCACATCATGTTCCCTCCCTACAATGCCTCAGTCTGTACCTCAAGATTCCCATCTGTACAGCCATCTCCATCCGCAGCTGTTCCAGGTTACAGCCTCTCCCTCCTCAGCACCCCCTCTTTATCATATTCTGAGAGCTCAGAGCTCTGTCACTCCGTTACTGGCACATCATGTTCCCACCCTACAATGCCTCAGTCTGTACCTCAATACTCCCATCTGTACAGCCTTCTCCATCCGCAGCTGTTCCAGGTTACAGCCTCTCCCTCTTTATCATATTCTGAGAGCTCAGAGCTCTGTCACTCCATTACTGGCACATCATGTTCCCACCCTACAATGCCTCAGTCTGTACCTCAATACTCCCATCTGTACAGCCTTCTCCATCCTCTGCTGTTCCAGGTTACAGCCTCTCCCTCTTTATCATATTCTGAGAGCTCAGAGCTCTGTCCCTCCATTACTGGCACATCATGTTCCCATCCTACAATGCCTCAGTCTGTACCTCAATACTCCCATCTGTACAGCCTTCTCCATCCTCTGCTGTTCCAGGTTACAGCCTCTCCCTCCTCAGCACAGCCTCTTTATCATATTCTGAGAGCTCAGAGCTCTGTCCCTCCATTACTGGCACATCATGTTCCCATCCTACAATGCCTCAGTCTGTACCTCAATACTCCCATCTGTACAGCCGTCTCCATCCGCAGCTTTTCCAGGTTACAGCCTCTCCCTCCTCAGCATCCCTTCTTTATCATATTCTGAGAGCTCAGAGCTCTGTCACTCCGTTACTGGCACATCATGTTCCCATCCTACAATGCCTCAGTCTGTACCTCAATACTCCCATCTGTACAGCCTTCTCCATCCTCTGCTGTTCCAGGTTACAGCCTCTCCCTCCTCAGCACCCCCTCTTTATCATATTCTGAGAGCTCAGAGCTCTGTCCCTCCATTACTGGCACATCATGTTCCCTCCCTACAATGCCTCAGTCTGTACCTCAATACTCCCATCTGTACAGCCTTCTCCATCCGCAGCTGTTCCAGGTTACAGCCTCTCCCTCTTTATCATATTCTGAGAGCTCAGAGCTCTGTCCCTCCATTACTGGCACATCATGTTCCCATCCTACAATGCCTCAGTCTGTACCTCAATACTCCCATCTGTACAGCCTTCTCCATCCTCTGCTGTTTCAGGTTACAGCCTCTCCCTCTTTATCATATTCTGAGAGCTCAGAGCTCTGTCCCTCCATTACTGGCACATCATGTTCCCATCCTACAATGCCTCAGTCTGTACCTCAATACTCCCATCTGTACAGCCTTCTCCATCCGCAGCTGTTCCAGGTTTCTCAGCAGCATCAGGAAGGTGTCGCGATCTTTCATCAGATTAGAAGTCTCACTATCCAGGAGGGCAGTCTCCTCACAGATACATCGCTCTAGGGCCAGGATGATCTCCTTGGATAGGCTGCTCTCCTTCAGACTGCTCACCAACTTCAGCAAATCCACATCCTTGAAGTCAAAGGAAACACTGATGTCTAGAACAAAGGAGAGAGAGAGGGAGAGAGACACTCGGCACTCAAGATCTGATACACACGAGAGAAAGACAATCAGCACCTGTAGTCTGTTACACACACGAGAGAGAGACAATCAGCTCCTGTGGTCTGTTACACACATGAGAGAGACACTCAGCACCCGTGGTCTGATACACACACGAGAGACACTCAGCACCCGTGGTCTCAAACACACAAGAGAGAGACACTCAGTACCCAGTCTGTTACACACACGAGAGAGAGATGCTCTGCACTCAAGATCTGATATACGAGAGAGACACACTTGGCACCTGAAGACTGATACACACAAGAGAGACACTCCACACCTGAGGTCTGATACACACATGAAAGAGACACTCTGCACCCACAGTCAGAGACACACATGAGAGAGAAAGAGATACTCTGCATTCAAGATCTGATATACATGAGAGAGAGACTAAAGGCACCAGAGGTCTATTACATACAGAAGAGACCGACATTCAGCAATCAAGATTTGAAACACACAAAAAACACACCCAAGAACTGATACACACTAAAGAACCTAAGAACATAAGGGAGTCCATTTTCAGCCGCTGTGTGGCTTGGCTCGGTTAGACAAACTTTACTTAGCCACTTAATTTATGCGGTCAACTCCTCCTCATAATGCCCTTTTCTTATCTGCCTAAATTTAGCATGATAAGGGATAAATATAGCTGGGTAAGCCATTTAGCTGATAACTATTACGTTATATGTCTAAATGGCTTCCAAATATGGCCCTCATTAAGTTTCCTTACTGAATCAGTCCAAGGAGATCGTGGATTCTATTGGCATAGAAATCTCTTTTTGTCTTTAGAATTGAGGTCCTGTAATGATGAAGGGTTCCTTTGTATGCCGATAGTGTGGCTGTATTGGGGGCTTTGCGCCATCTGTTTTCTTTGTGTCGGAAGTCTTGCTTCATCCGTTTAAGTTCCGGAGAGAACCAGGGTTGTTTTCATTTTTGTGCTGGGTTAATTATTTTAACGACTGCGGGGCATAATTTATTTGCTACTGTTTCAGTGATTTTGTGCCAGGAAAGCACGGCTGAATCAGGGTTGGATACATCCAGGTTTGTGAGTTCCTTAGAAAGATGATCACTGAGCAAGTCAGATGCACATGGTTTCCTGAAGTGAATGGTGGAATGATGCTGTTGGGTGTTAGGCTGTTTTTTGGTGGTGAGGGTGGTGGTTATCAGAACGTGATCTGACCAGGGGACTGGGGTAAAAGTCGGTGCAGTCGTGAGAGAAAAATTAGAGTTAATGAAAATAAGGTCCAGTGTGTGTCCTGCTTTGTGGGTGGGTTTGTTGATGATTTGATTGAGGCCCATTGCATTGAGGGAGGTGAGGAGGGCTTCACAATTGGGAGAGCGGGGTGAGGCATCGATATGGAGGTTGAAATCCCCCATGATGATAGCTGGAAGGTCTGTATTGATGTGCTTCACTATAGCTTCTATAAGGGGGGAGGCGTCCGCTTCTAGTGCTCCTGGTGGGGCATATACTAGCAGGATTTGAAGATGTTTCGATTTGAATAAACCCAATTCCAATTTGGACTCAGACTTGATTGTATGTGAGGTAAGTCTGAATTCTTTCTTAGTAGCTAGTAGAAGGCCGCCCCCTCATTTATTGTGTCTGGGAACTGAAAAGATGTCATATAGGTGTATGGGTAATTGATTGATTAGAGCAATGTCTGAGTTTTTTAGCCAGGTTTCTGTGATGGCACAGATATCTGGCTTAGAGTCCAGGAGATAGGATGTGTGTTTTTTTAGTCAGTGACTGTGCATTAAATAGGGTTAAAGAGAGTAGGGTGAGCCCCAGGAGCTGGGTCAGGGGGGTGATCATGAATGGAATGAGAGATCTGGGAGTCCTTGCTGGTAATTCTTGAAAAGGATAAATGCAGGAGTGGTAGCGATGGTTTCTGACGGGGATAGGGTGGGTTAGCATCTTTCTTCCAGGGGTTCAATTGGAAGGATTGAATGTGAGGAACTGGGTAGCAGGTGCTAGAGGAAATGATGGGTCCAGATGGCTTTATATCTTTGAAATGTTTAGATTTGAGCTCTGTGTGCTTGGTACGGGTACAGAGGAAATTGCTATGAGATGAGGTAAAGTCTGAGAGGAAGGCGCCGTGAAGGGTTCTGTGGACATAAGAACATAAGAACATAAGAAAATGCCATACTGGGTCAGACCAAGGGTCCATCAAGCCCAGCATCCTGTTTCCAACAGTGGCCAATCCAGGCCATAAGAACCTGGCAAGTACCCAAAAACTAAGTCTATTCCATGTAACCATTGCTAATGGCAGTGGCTATTCTCTAAGTGAACTTAATAGCAGGTAATGGACTTCTCCTCCAAGAACTTATCCAATCCTTTTTTAAACACAGCTATACTAACTGCACGAACCACATTCTCTGGCAACAAATTCCAGAGTTTAATTGTGCGTTGAGTAAAAAAGAACTTTCTCCGATTAGTTTTAAATGTGCCCCATGCTAACTTCATGGAGTGTCCCCTAGTCCTTCTACTATCCGAAAGAGTAAATAACCGATTCACATCTACCCGTTCTAGACCTCTCATGATTTTAAACACCTCTATCATATCCCCCCTCAGTCGTCTCTTTTCCAAGCTGAAAAGTCCTAACCTCTTTAGTCTTTCCTCATAGGGGAGTTGTTCCATTCCCCTTATCATTTTGGTAGCCCTTCTCTGTACCTTCTCCATCGCAATTATATCTTTTTTGAGATGCGGCGACCAGAATTGTACACAGTATTCAAGGTGCGGTCTCACCATGGACGGTTCTAGCGAATGGTTCTCGCATCGGTACGCACTAAGGGGCGCACAAAGGGGCAGGCCTCTTTGTTGCGCTCCTTAGTGCGCGCGACGCCTGAGGCGGTCGGGCCCTTTAAAGAGCTCAGACGGCGTGGTCTCGGCATCACTGGGGTGGGCGGGCTTACCGCGCTGGGTTTCTCTCTTTTCTTTTGTTTCTCCTTCTGCGCCGCTCAGGGTCCGGGGCAGGCCAGAGTATGGGCCGGTTGCCTCCTATGCGGCCGCAGACTCCCGTGCCTCCCCTGACCCCGGTGGGTCTGCGCCGGCCGCACGGGGAGGAGGGTAAGAGGGAGATGGCTTCCCTGAGGCTGTCGGGCCCTTTAATGTTTTTTAAAGTACATAATTTACATATATAATTCTTTTTTTTAACAAATAGGTCAAAGTATAAGTTCACTGTATCACATTTTATATAGGTAAAAGTTCATTTTATCATATTTTATTAGCCACATATGTCACCATTTTACAATAGCATTTATTATTCATATGTTCTCATTTATTATTTATTATGTTTCAATTGTAAATTTTGTTAATCATAATGTTTTGTATGATTTATCTATAGCCCGAGGCAGCAGCTTTGAAAGCTGCGAAACTCGGCCTGAGTCGGGCGATACATTTTAAACACGTCTCTACTCCAATAAAGATTTGAAAAAGACCCAGGCGTCTATTCTTTTTGTTTTCCTAATGTACCTCGTGCGAGCATGTTTTGAAATTCGCTGACATACATGCATAAAAGCTGATAAGGTTATATGGAAGATGCACGCTGGCTGTGCTTGAGTAACCTCTTAAAACTAGGAGCATACTTGTGCACGGTCGGGGCATTTTAAAATATATGTGTGCAGGATTGTGCACAATTAAAAATTCCAGCATATCCTTGCTTGTGCACAGATGTGTGTATGGGCACACTCGTGCTCATTTTAAAATCATCCTCTATGTGAGGAGTTTCATTATTGCCTCTTTATCTCCCCCCTTTAACGAAGAAATAAGAGAATCCATCAACCCATCCAGGTTTACAACCTAACAAACAACAAGTCTCTAGTTGTGTATCAGATGTTTTCATAGGATAGCAAATGTTGCTTACCTGTAACAGGTGTTCTCACAGGACAGCAGGATGTTAGTCCTCACATATGGGTGACATCACAGGATGGAGCCCAATCACGGAACACTTTTGTCAAAGTTTCCAGAACTTTGACTGGCCCCTACTGGGCATTCCCAGCATGGCACTAACCCTGCAGCCAGCAGGGGTCCCCCTTCAGTCTTATTTAAAAGCTACAGGCAGTGCCAAAAAGAAAATAATAAAACGAACCCAACACCACGGGGTGGCGGGCGGGTTTCGTGAGGACTAACATCCTGCTGTCCTGTGAAAACACCTGTTACAGGTAAGCAACATTTGCTTTCTCACAGGACAAGCAGGATGGTAGTTCTCACATATGGGTGAGTACCGAGCTGAGGATGTCCGAACATGCACCAAATATACCCAACGGCGTGCAACAGGCACAACAACTGGGGTGGAATTTGGGAGAGGGCATCCTGAACCCCACCGGACAGGTGGAAGGGTGTTGGTACGTCACGTTGGAAATAAGTTACGCAAGACAGACTGGCCGAAGATGGAATCTTGTCTTCCGGCTTTGTCTAAGCAATAGTGGGCTGTAAAAGTATGGAGAGAACTCCAGGTGGCAGCCCTGCAAATGTCAGGAAACGGCACTGAGCGTAGGTGCGCTACTGAAGTCGCTATGGCCCTCACAGAGTATGCTTTAACACGGTCTTGGAGTGGAATGCCTACTTGCTGATAGCACAAGGATATGCAGTCCGCTAGCCAGGAGGAGAAAGTCTGCTTACCCACAGGCTGCCCCAATTTGTTAGAATGGAAAGACACAAATAATTTAGAGCTTTTCCTGTGGGCAGCTGTATGGTCTAGGTAGAACACTAGAGCCCGTTTACAGTCAAGGGTATGCAGAGCCAACTCACCTGAATTGGAATGGGGCCTGGGAAGGAAGGTAGGTAGTATAATGGATTGATTGAGATGAAACTCTGATACTACCTTAGGTAAGAATTTAAGGTGAGTGTGAAGTACCGCCCGGTCTTGCAGAAGTTTAGTGTAAGGCGGATAGGTAACTAGGGCCTGTAATTCACTAACTCTGCGAGCTGAAGTGATTGCCAAAAGGAAAATCACTTTCCATGTGAGATATCGAAGTTCACAGGATTGGAGAGGCTCAAATGGTGGTTTCATGAGCCGACCCAAAACCAGGTTGAGGTCCCAAGAAGGGGCCAGAGGACGCAGTGGAGGCTTGAGGTGAAGCAAGCCCTTCAAGAAGCGTGTTACATGGGGGTTGCACTGAGATAGGAACATCCCCGATACCTTTATGGAAGGCGGCTACCGCACTGACATGCATTCTAATGGAGGATGTTTTGAGACCTGACTCTGACAAGTGCCAGAGATAGTCTAGAAACTTCGGAATGGGATAGGTAAAAGGATCAAGGGCCTGAGAAGAGCACCATGACGTGAACCTGTTCCATTTGTAGGAATACGATTTTCTCGTGGAAGGCTTCCATGAAGCAATCAAGACACGAGAGACTGGATCAGAAAGGTTAAGCGGCTGAATGATTAACCTTTCAACATCCATGCTGCAAAGGACATGGCATGAAGATTGGGGTGGCGAAGGCACCCGTCGTTTTGAGTTACTAGAAGCGGGTCTGTTCCCAGAGGAATATGCCTGCAAATGGAAAGATCCTGAAGAACTGGAAACCACACTTGGCGGGGCCAGTGGGGTGCTATCAGGATCATGGTTCCCTTGTCCTGACCTAACTTCACGAGAGTCTTCAAGAGAAGTGGAAGTGGAGGGAATGCGTATAGGAGAGCGGTTGACCACGATAGGGAGAACGCGTCTTTTGGTGAATAATGTTGGCTGCGAGTGAGAGAGCAGAAATTGTCTACTTTGCGATTTTGGTGTGACGCAAAGAGGTCTATTTGAGGATAACCCCATTGTAGGAAGATGGAGTTCGCCACTAAGGGGTTTAGAGACCCCTTAGTGGACAATGTGTCTGCCAACACATTGTCCACTCCCGGCAAGTAGATGGCCCTGAGGTACACTGAGTGGGAGAGGGCCTCCACCCATATCTGCGCAGCTTCCTGATACAGAAAGTAGGATCCTGGCCCTCCCTGCTTGTTGATGTACCACATGGCCACCTAGTTGTCCGTCTGGATCAGGATGACTTGATTGGACAGGCGATCCTGAAATACTCTGAGAGCGTATCTTATTGCTCGAAGCTCCAGGAAATTGTTTTGGTGTTTGGTTTCCTCTGGAGACCAGGAACCTTGGGTCTGGAGATCGGCCACATGGGCTCCCCACCCGAAGTTGGAAGCATCGGTGGTTAGAGTTATTTGAGGGTTTGGCACTTGAAAGGGCAAGCCCTGTAGAAGATTGATGTGATTCGTCCACCAGGCGAGAGACAGACGGAGTGAGTCGATGACATGGACAATGGTCGATGGGGGCTGAAGGGATTGTAGCCATTGCGACCTTAAAGTCCACTGCATGGCTCTCATGGTGTGACCTGAACTGAGGACGCCATGTGTCCTAAAAGGATGAGAAAACGATGCGCAGCCATCGAGTGTTGAGACTGCAGCTGTTGTGCCAGAGACACGAGGGTGAGGACTCGTTGTCGAGGCAGGAAAGCCTTTGCCTGTAAGGTGTCCAAGTCTGCCCCAATGAACGATAAGGTTTGAGATGGGATGAAGGAGGATTTGTCATAATTGACGAGAAATCTGAGAGAAGTTAGAGTGTGTAAGGTGAGATTAGGGAGGACAAAGCGGCTTGCTGAGTCGGAGCCCTGATTAACCAGTCGTCCAGATAGGGGTAGACATGGACACCTTGAGTCCTGAGGAAGGCGGCAACTACGACGAGGCATTTTGTAAACACTCATGGTGCAGATGCTAGGCCGAATAGAAGCACTCGGTATTGATAGTGCTTGGGGCCTACGAGGAATCTCAGGAATTTGCGATGAGATGGAGTTTTCGCAATATGAGTGTATGCGTCCTGAAGGTCAAGAGAGCAGAGCCAGTCTCCTCTGGACTGGAGTAGGAGGGAAGCCTCCTGTTCCAGGAGCAATGAATGGTCAGATGTTCTCCACGTCATTAGAGGTGGGGAGTCCGGCGGGATGGAGAGAAAGTTGAGACGATAGCCTTGAGCAATTATTGCTAGGACCCAGTGGTCCGAGGTGATTGATTGCCATATGTTGTTGAAATGGCACAAGCGGCCTCCCACTGGGATATTTGGTAATGGAATGTGGCTGCTGCTCTCTATGTGAAAGTCAAAAACTAGAAGCAGGGCCTGGTTGGGGGGCTGTGTGTGGCTTTTGCTTTTGAGTTTGTCGAGACTGTGATTTGAGGAATGGTCTCGCAGAGCGACATCTAGCTGCTGGCAGGTAGGACTTCTTTGGTCTATAAAAAGACTTTTTAGAGTCCTTCCGGAAAGGCTGTTTAGAAGGATAATCCGAAGGGAACAGAGAGAGCTGTCTCAGAGTCTCATGATGGTCCTTTAGTTCAGCCACTGTCTTTTGAATCTGCTTGCCAAAGAGAATGTCTCCTATGCAGGGGAGGCCGGACAACCGCTCTTGCACTTCTGGACGAAGGTCTGAAGACTTAAGCCAAGCCCAACATCTTGCTGAAATAGCTGCTGCAGACACTCTGGTAGCAGTGTCAAAGATATCGTAACATGATCTAATCTCATGTTTGCCTGCCTCCAAACCCTTATTAAGTAGGGTGTGGAACTTATCTGGAAGTGATTGAGGCATGGAGGTTGTCAGGTCGAAGTTGCTTAAAAATGACTCTATTATATTGGGTCATATATAGTTGGTAAGCAGCAATTCGGAGGATCAACATTGATCCTTGAAAGACTCGGCGACCAATGGTATCCAAAAACTTTTGCTCCTTGCCAGGGGGAAAGGAAGTATGAGTTTTAGACCTTTTTGCTTTCTTTTGCACAGATTCAACCACCATAGATTGGTGATCCAATTGAGGCTTTTGAAAACCTGGAACTGACTGCACCAAGTAGGTAGAGTCAGGTTTTCTGTGGACTGGTGCAATGGAGCCAGGGTGCTCCCAGTTCTTTTTGAGAAGGTTAAGAAGAACTTGATGGATGGGGATGGAAGTGATTTCCTTGGGCGCATCCAGGAATTGAAGCAACTCCATCATCTGATGTCTGTCGTCCTGTTCCGTTAGTAACTGGAAGGGGACTAATTTAGACATGTCCTTCACAAAGTTTATGAAAGAAATGTCGTCCTCTGGAGGAGAACGCTTTCTACTTTCAGTAGGTGAAGGTGGTGAAGTTAAATCATCGGTCCAGGTATCATAAGGATCCGCACCTGTGTCTCTAGGGACTGTAGAGGGACGGGGTAGTTGGATACCTGAAGGCCCCGGTTTAGGCTCCGAAGGTACCGATGAAAGTAATGAAGGCCCCAGCACAGGCATCAATGGCATCAGTGGATGGCTCGATGGTGCCGATGGGGGTATCGGTATCGTTGAGGCAGTACTCCCGAAGGAGGGATGCGGAACGGCGTTTCTCCTCCTGATGACAAAGTCAACGGGGAGGGCACCGGAGCCATCAGTGACCCGGGATCCACCAGTGGAGAAGCGGCAATAAGCGCTTCCATCCTCGATAGCAGCAGTGCCAATGCTGCTGGAATCGGGTCGGTGCTCGGTTCCACTATCAGTATCAATATCAGTGCCAGGGGAACCTGGAGTCGATGCATCGCCTTGTCAATGGCCTCCTGAACCATCCAGTCCAGTTCTTCTCGGAGACCTGGAGCAAGCAGCCCCTGCTCCGGAACAGAAGAAGGAGGCAGAGGCATAGCCAGAGGGACCACCATTGGAGGTGGAGTCGCAGCTCCTGAAGCCCTGTCGGGTGAAGATTGCCTCGGTGACCCGGTCGCCGAAAAGGTTGGTGCCTTTTCTGGATGGGGTTTCTTCAGCGGCGGCTCGGACGATGGCGAGGTCGATGGTTTCGATACCTCAATGGTCCGAGACTTTCGGTGCCAATAGCGATGTTTCTCCTTACGATCACCTCGATCATGAGGGAGAGAAGAGGGTGTCGAAGGCCGGGAAGTGATCGACGCCAGGCGCTCACCGGTCGGTGGACGATGCTGGTGCGACGTAGACTGTGCCGGTTCAGATGATGTCGATGCAATGGACGGAGTCGGGGTTTGAGCACTGAAGAGAAGTCCCATCTTCTCCTTTCTGGCCTTGCAACCTTTTGGTGTCATTAGGGCATATTTGGTGCAGGTCAGGATATCGTGCTCTCGTCCAAGACACATTACACAGACTTTATGCGGGCCTGTAATGGACATGGTATGAGTACATTCCTGAGACACCGACGGAACCCCGACCAGTAGGCTGCGAGGGCCAAACTCGACGGTAATCGACGGAAAACTTACCAGAGTACCGCGGACTGAAAAAAGTTAACGGAGGGACCCCTGTGGGGCAATTTAACTTTAACTAATTCTGTGAGGAAAATACAGGGCCCAGCATAAAATCTTGTCCCTAATTCACAAAACACTCTACAATGAAAAAACTGAGTGGTTAACTTCACCCCTTCATTTCCATATCCCTTCAAGAATTACTAGATCAACCGGAACAGGGATGTTGCCAATTCCTTCCCCTAAAATTGGGCATCTAAATAATGTAAGATAAAGAACTCTCTCTATTGCTGGACCCCAACTATGGAACTCTCTACCACAGGAATTACGATTGGAAGCAGACATTAAATTATTCAAAAAGGGTATCAAAACATGACTATTTAAACAAGCCTTCCAAGAGCTATTAACACAATGAGTTCAAACCGCTGATGTTATATCAAGGTAATGTATATATTTTATTTTATTATCCCTTCTCTGATTGTTTAAATTTTATCATTATTTAGCTTACTATTTTTATTTTTAGTTTACTATTTTATTTATTTACATTACGAAACATAAGAACATAAGAAATTGCCATGCTGAGTCAGACCAAGGGTCCATCAAGCCCAGCATCCTGTTTCCAACAGAGGCCAAAACCAGGCCACAAGAACCTGGCAATTACCCAAACACCAAGAAGAACCCATGCTACTGATGCAATTAATAGCAGTGGCTATTCCCTAAGTAAACTTGATTAATAGCAGTTAATGGACTTCTCCTCCAAGAACTTATCCAAACCTTTTTTGAACCCAGCTACACTAACTGCACTAACCACATCCTCTGGCAACAAATTCCAGAGCTTTATTGTGCGTTGAGTGAATTTTCTTCTTTGGAAATGCAAATATTTTTAAATGAATATTTAACTACTGTAAACCGATTTGATATGCTCGCATGAAAAATCGGTATATAAAAATTATTAAATAAATAAACATACTGACAGAATAAGGAGCTGTCTGCTCTTCATCTACTTTAGGAACGGCAAATTCTTTGCTAGAGTTACCAACGTGCGAATTATCTTCTCTTACCCCGGCTGAGTAGCAGGAACTGATTGTATTTGCTGGATTACTTGAGAATGACAAAATCACTTTTATAAGGAGAAGGCCTTTGCAATATAGACTAAGACTGGCAGCAGCTTTTCCTCTCCTGCAGAGATTTACCTTTGGTTGTCTCCTCCCCCACCTCTGGAAGCTGAAATCCCTGGGCTTTGAAAAGCTCTTGGAAGAGCTCCAGGTCTGTTTTCTCTGCCGTGGGAGGAGGTAAAGGAAAGTTGTCAGCAGCAGGAGCTTCCTTCTTTGGTTTCTTGGATACTCCAGACAAGGGGCTCCCCAGTCCAGTATAATCTGCAGAGGTCATGACCCCATTCAGGCAGTCCTGCTCAGGGCCTCCTTGGCTGATGTATCTGATGTAGATGTGGGAATTGTGCAGGTCCGTCAAAGTAAAGCCCTGGCAGTGCTGGTTCAGGAACTGCAGAACTTTCTGTGCCAGCTCTACAGGTACCGACAGCTGGATCAGGGCTTCTTCAGTCAACTCTGACAGCTGCAAAACCAAGGACATGAATTATTTCGTACAAAGCCCAGAGCAGTTCCAAGGCCCAACACACAGATCCCTAAAACTCAGTGATGCTATAGCAGCCCCCGTCTGCTGACATGGACACAGAGCAGAGACCTTCCATAGCCCATCACAAAAAGCAAAATTGCTTACCTTGTAATAGGTGTTATCCCAGGACAGCAGGATGTAGTCCTCACATATGGGTGACGTCACTCACAGAGCCCTTAAGCGGGAAAAACTTCTGGCAAGTTTCTAGAAGCTTTTAACTGGCTGCCTGAGGCTACTGAGCATGCCCGGCATGCCATGATATTCCCTGCCACAGGGGTCTCACTCCAGTCTTGTATGTAGCTATAAGCGTTAGCAAATAAAATAATAAAGTCTGAGGCCCAACTCCGCGGGGGTGGCGGGTGGGTTTCGTGAGGACTACATCCTGCTGTCCTGGGATAACACCTATTACAAGGTAAGCAATTTTGCTTTATCCCAGGACAAGCAGGATGCTAGTCCTCACATATGGGTGATTAGCAAGCTAGAGGCTGAGTCATTGTCCATGGAGGTAGCAGTGATGCTTTGTTGACGAAAATGAGTCAGCCGAAGATCACAGCAGAGTGGATGTAGAAGGAGTTGGGATTAAACAGGAAACAAGTTCTTTAAGACAGATTGTCCATAGGCTGAATCCTGTCGTCCTTCCTTGTCCAAACAGTAATGAGCTGCAAAGGTGTGAAGGGAACTCCATGTTGCTGCTTTACAAATGTCAATGATTGGTACTGAACGAAAATGTGCCACTGAGGTTGACATTGCTCTTACTGAATGCGCCTTTACTCGCCCTTGGAGAGGAAGGCCTGCTTTTTCATAGCAAAATTGTATGCAATCCGCTAACCAATTTGATAGAGTATGTTTTCCCACTGCTTTACCTGGCTTATTTGGGTCATAAGAGACAAAAAGCTGATTTGATGTTCTGAGGGACGTAGTGCGATTTAAATAAAAAGACAACGCACGTTTACAGTCCAAAGTATGTAAAGCTCTTTCACCTTGGTGAGCGTGAGGCCTGGGAAAGAATGTGGGTAAAACTATTGATTGATTTAAGTGGAATTCCGAAACTACCTTAGGAAGGAATTTTGGATGTGTTCGGAGAACCACTCTGTCATGGAGAAACTTTGTATAAGGTTCATACGTGACAAGTGCTTGTAACTCACTAACTCTTCTAGCTGATGTGATGGCTATGAGGAAAATAGTTTTCCATGTGAGAAATTTAAGTTCACAGGAATCTATGGGTTCGAAAGGAGAACGCATTAAGCCGGTCAAAACCAGATTCAGGTCCCATTGTGTAGCTGGAGGCCGAATTGGTGGTTTAAGGTGAGTTAGACCTCTCATAAATCTACTGACGAGAGGTTGTGTGGATATAGGTGCATCTCCTATTTTGTTATGATAAGCGGAGATTGCACTCAAATGCACTCTGATTGACGATGTCTGCAGACCAGAGTTCGAAAGATGGTACAAATAGTCTAGAAGAGTAGCTGTGGGGCAAGTGAAAGGATCAATATGTTTTTGTTTGCACCAGGAAGTAAACCGTTTCCATTTGAAAGAATAATTCTTTCTTGTGGAAGGTTTGCGTGAAGCTATAAGTACTTGAGAAACATTAGTTGAGAGATTAAGTGATTGTAGGATTAAGCTTTCAACATCCATGCAGTCAGGGATAGGGATTGAAGGTTGGGATGGCGCAACCGACCCTGATCCTGAGTGATGAGATCGGGAGCTACTCCCAGGCGCACTGGATCCTGGACTGACAGGTCTAGCAGTGTGGGAAACCATACTTGTCGAGGCCAATATGGGGCTATGAGTATCATGGACCCCTTGTCCTGTTGCAGCTTCACCAGTGTCTTGGTGATAAGCGGTATTGGAGGATATGCATATAGTAGGCCTGAGTTCCAAGGGCGAGCAAAGGCGTCCTTAGCTGGTTGGTTCTTCGGCTTGTGCAGAGAACAGAAGTTGTCCACTTTGTGTTTCAGATGCGACGCAAAGAGGTCTGTTGTTGGTTGTCCCCAACGTTGGAATATTTTGGTCGCAATAGAGGGATTGAGAGACCATTCGTGTGGTTGGAACCGGCGACTGAGTCGGTCTGCTAGTACATTTTGAATCCCTGCTAGATAAGTGGCCTGTAGGAACATTGAGTGGTTCAAGGCCCAGTCCCAAATTTGTGCAGCTTCCTGACAAAGGAGATACGAGCCCGTACCTCCCTGTTTGTTGATGTACCACATGGCTACAGTATTGTCTGTCTGGATTAGTACAGTCTTGTGTGACAGGCAGTCCTTGAACGCATGCAGCGCATAACGTATAGCTCGAAGTTCCAGAAAATTGATTTGATATGTGGCTTCGAGTTTTGTCCAAGTTCCTTGAGTTTGAAGAGAGTTTACATGAGCTCCCCATCCCAAGGTGGATGCATCTGTAGTTAATGTTATCTGAGGGATCGGTTTCTGGAAGGGTAGGCCCTTGCGCAAATTGTCCTTGATTGTCCACCATTGTAGCGAAGAGCGTAGTTGGTGGGTTACTTGGATGTAAAAGTGCAGTGGTTGAATGGCTTGGATCCATTGCGATCGAAGAGTCCATTGAGTTAGTCGCATGGCAAGTCTTGCCATTGGAGTGACATGAACTGTTGAAGCCATGTGGCCTAGTAATATGAGAAACTGATGAGCTGTCACTCGTGGTTGTATGGACATGGAGTACGCCAACCGGGACAGAGTTTGTGCACGGTCCTCTGGAAGAAAAGCCTGTGCAAGGTTTGTGTTTAATTCTGCTCCTATGTATTGGAGTAGATGAGACGGGTGGAGGTGGGATTTTTGATAATTTATGATAAATTCCAGTCTGTGAAGTAACTGTATTGTGTAATGCAGAGAAGTTAGTGCTCCTTGGTGCGACTGGCTTTTTATTAGCCAATCGTCGAGATAAGGAAAGACATGAACACCTTGTTTGTGCAAATGTCCTGCTATTACTGCTAGGCATTTGGTGAATACTCTGGGAGCTGAGGTGAGGCCGAACAGTAGGACTCTGTATTGAAAATGCTGGTGTCCCACCTTGAATCTTAGGTACTTGCGATGAGGTGGGAATATAGGTATGTGAGTATAAGCGTCTTGGAGATCCAGAGAACAAAGCCAATCCCCCCTTTGTATGAGAGGAAGCATGGTGCCTAAGGATACCATTCTGAATTTTTCTTTCCTTAGGAATTTGTTGAGATTTCTGAGATCTAGAATGGGACGAAGTCCTCCGGTTTTCTTTGGAATGAGGAAATACCGGGAATAGAATCCTCTTCCCTTCTGTGAGTGTGGTACGTGTTCCACAGCTTTTGCTTTCAGAAGAGTAGATAATTCCATTTGTAATTGAGGAATGTGATCGAGATAGGAGTTTTGTGGTGGAAACTCCTGCGGGGGAGCTGTGAAGTCCAGGTGGTAACCCTGATGAACTATGGATAAGACCCACTGATCTGTGGTGATGCTTTCCCATTCGTTGTAAAATTGGGAAATCCTTCCCCCTACTGGTAAATCTGGAAAGGGGTTTGGTTGGCTTTGTTCTCCGGGACTGCTTTCAAAAGCCAGAGGTGGAAGCTGTTTGGGGCGGAGGCTGCGGTCTTGCAGCTCTCTGCTGTCTTTGCTGAGGCCGTTGTTGAGGCCTTGTAGACCGTGGTCTAGAGGTCTGAGGGTAATATCTCCTAGGCCTGTAGAAAGGTCGTCTTGTGTCTCTACGTGGCGGCTTGCGGGCAGGGTGAGGTGTAGTGTCATGTGACAAAGTGGAGAGCTGCTTTAACGTTTCAGAGTGCTCTCTAAGCTGTGCTACGGCATCTTGCACCTTTGTTCCGAACAAGTTGTCACCTTGGCAAGGCAAGTGCACAAGTTTATCCTGGACTTCTGGACGTAAGTCCGATGCCTTCAACCAGGCCCATCTTCGTGCACTGATGCCTGATGCTGCAGTTCTAGAAGAAGTCTCAAACGCATCATATGCCGCTCGCACCTCATGTTTGCCGGCATCCAGACCTTTCTGCACAATCTGTTGTGCTGCCTCCTGCTGTTGTTGAGGTAGAGATGGGAGAAATTCCTCTATCTGCTTCCACAGATTTCTTTGATGCTGCGTCATATACAGCTGGTACGCAGCAATCTTGGAATTCAGCATAGCTCCCTGGTAAATCTTTCGTCCCATAAGGTCTAGGAATCTGTTGTCCTTTCCTGGAGGGATAGAGGCGTGCGTTCTAGATCTGCGTGACTTCTTTTGAGCAGATTCCACAACTAATGAGCTGTGTGGCAGTTGTGGTTTCTCGAACCCTGGGGCTGCTTGGACTAAATACGTAGAGTCCACTCTTCGATTTACTCCAGGTGTTGTACACGGGTGCTCCCAAATCCTTTGTTGAAGTTGCAGCAGCACTTCATGCACTGGGATAGCCAAGTTATGTTTTGGGGGATCTACAAATTGTAGTATCTCCAGTGTCTGCTGTCTTTCATCCTTCTCCGCTTGGAGCTGAAAAGGGATGGATTCTGACATTTCTTGGATGAAGGAAGCAAAGGATAAATCCTCAGGAGGGGATTGTTTCTTGGCCTGAGGCGGAGTACCTTCTGATAAAAAATCCTCTGAAGAATGCTCCGATTGTGTATCTGGCCATGTATCTGTTGGGGGCTGGTATGAATGATGGTCCAGCCTTTTAGATGGTGATATCCCAGATGGTCCTTGTAAAGGATCTTGAGTGTCCGGTGCACCATCACTGACATCACTTTCCTCTTCAGGCTGTGAAGGCAAGGAAGCTAAAAGATCCTGATATCTTTTGTAAGCATTGCATGCAGTCTTCTCTCAGAAGAAACTTCTGGAGCTTGCAGGGATGTATGCTTAGACTTTCCTGATGCCTTCTTCCCTTGCCCTGGAGCTCTGGACGGAGCTAGGGTGTAATGAGGTGTTATTTGTGAAGCAGTTGGCAGTGCTGTAGTTAGAAAAGAGAACATGGAAATGGGAATCAATGAGGAGAAAGGCCTGGAAGCCATTGTGGACATCGAGGTTTGTAAAATAGTCGATTCCATCGATGGCTCTGACAGCTGTATCGATGATGAAGCTGTAGAAATCAGTGGATTAGCCGGTATCGCTGAAGAGCAACTGGCCGCATCCATCGGCATAGAGAGTGCTGTTATCGCAGACGCTGCAGTCGTCCTCGGCATCGAGATCGACGATGGCACCGACATCGATATCGAGGAGGGCATCGACTCGATAGTCGGCATCGATTGGATCATCGGCATCGGCCCGATGGCCGGCATCGACTGAGAAGTCGGCATCGACCCGGAGGTCGGCATCGACCCTAGGGTCGGCATCGGCGATGTCGCCGGCATGTTTTCCTTAAGGGCATCCGTGACAATTTGCTTAATCAAAGCGGTTAAGTCTGTCACGGAAGTCGATGGTATCGATTGCTCTGTAGGCGTTACGGAGGTCGATGACAATTTCCGCTGTTTAGGTACCGGTTCCTCTGGCGGTGGCAATGGAGGAATTGAATGATGTCTACGGTGCTTATGCTTTGTGCGAACCTCAGACACGGATTTTGACGATGCCACGGATGGTGTTGGCGATGAAGCGTCCCCCGAACCTTCTGGGATTCTTGTTTTTAGAAGTATCTTCTTCGATATGCCTACCGGTGAAGATTTAGTCGAAGACGAGGGCGACGGCGATGTTCGGATTTGAAAAATCTGAGCCATCTTTTCATGGCGAAGTTTCCTACCTTTCACCGTCATTTCTTGACATTGGGCACAAGAGGCGATGTCGTGGTCTCCACCCAAACAGCGAACGCACTCGACGTGCGGGTCTGTGATCGACATAGTCCGGTTGCAGGCCGGACATTTTTTGAATCCGGAAGTTTTCTCCGTCGACATCCGTCGATGATTTCGGACTCCTTTTTAGCAAAAAAGAGATTGATGCTCGTCACCAGCCGGTGACAAACCGAGCGAGACCCGTAAGGGGTAAAAAGTTGAAATTTGAAGTTTGTCGTTGTGAGGTAACTCACAGGGCTCCTGTAACCTGCAATGCAGCTAGCAGCGCGGAAAAAAGAAGACTGGAGTGAGACCCCTGTGGCAGGGAATATCATGGCATGCCGGGCATGCTCAGTAGCCTCAGGCAGCCAGTTAAAAGCTTCTAGAAACTTGCCAGAAGTTTTTCCCGCTTAAGGGCTCCGTGAGTGACGTCACCCATATGTGAGGACTAGCATCCTGCTTGTCCTGGGATAAACTAAGAACTACCAAACTAGGTCAGATCCATCAAGCGCAGTATCCTGTCTCCAGCAGTGGCCAATCCAGGCTACAAGTACCTGGCAAGATCCCAAACAGTAAATAGATTCTATGCTGCTATTGTACAGAGATAAGTAGTAGCTATTCCCCAAGACTACTTAGTTAAAAACTGTTTATAGACTTCTCCAGGAACTCGTCAAAACCTTTTTTAGATCCAGCTAGTCTAACTGCCTTAACCACATCCTCCAGTAATGAATTCCAAAGCTTAATTGTGCATTGAGGGAAAAATAATTTTCTACGATTTGTTTTCTAAGTGCTACTTATTAACTGCATGGAATAACCCATAGACTTTGTATTTTTGAAAGAATAAATAACTGATTTACATTTAATCATTCTATTGCAATCATGATTTTGCAGACCTCTGTCAAATCCCCCCTCAACCATCTTTTCTCCAAACTCAACAGCCCTAACCTCTTTAGCCTCTCTCATAGGGCAGCCATTCCATGACCTTTATCATTTTGGTTGCTCTTCTCTGTACCTTTTCCAGTGCAACAGAATTCTGGTGGCCTCACTATGGATCGACACTGAGGCATTATGACATTTGCCATTTTATTCTTCATTCCTTTCTTAATAATTCCTAATATTCTATTTACTTTTTTGGCTGCTGCCGCACACTGAGCTAAGGATTTCAAAGTATTGTGCATTATAATGCCCAGACCCTTTCATAGGTGGTAGCTCCTAACATAAAACCTAACATTGGGTAACTACAGCAAGGATTATTTTTCCCTATATGCATCACCTTGCACTTACCCACATTAAATTTCATCTGCCATTTTGATGCCCAATCTTCCAGTCTCACAAGGTCCTCCTGCAATTCATCACAATCTGCTTGTGATTTCATAAATCATAAATAATTTAGTGTTGTCTGCTAATTTGATCTCCTCACTCGTCGTACCCCTTCCCAGATCATTTATAAATATACTGAAAAGCACCGGTCCAAGTACAGATCCCTGAGGCACTCCACTGTTTACCCTTTTCCACTGAGAAAATTGTCCATTTAATTCTACTCTTTGTTTCCTGTCTTTTAACCAGTTTGTAATCCTCGAAAGGACATCGCCTCCTATCCCATTGATTTTTAGTTTTCTTAGAAGCCTCTCATGAGGAACTTTGTCAAACGCCTTCTGAAAATCCAAATACACTACATCTACCGGTTCACCTTTATCCACATGTTTATTAACACCTTCATAAAAGTGAAGCAGATTTGTGAGGCAAGACTCCCTTTGGGTAAATCCATGCTTTGTCCCACTAAATCATGTCTTTCCATATGCTCTGTGATTTTGATCTTTAGAATAATTTCCACTATTTTTCCCGGAACAGAACTCAGATTCTCTGGTCTATTTTATTTATATATTTAAAAATTTTTGTATACCACTTTTGCAACAGAATTAGATTGAAGTGGTTTCCAAAAAAACATACATAATAAAATAAAATCTAAACATAACAAGCAGCCAGTACAACATAAAACATAAAATAATACATTACAAAATAAAGGGGAATGGAAAGGGCTCAAACAGGAGCTAATTGATTAAATGCTAAGCAACACAAATAGGTTTTCAGTTTCTTCTTAAACTCTTTGGAGTTGGACAGGAGCCTTAGAGTCAGGGAGGGAATTCCATAACGTAGGGCCTGCGTCAAGAACGCGTGCTTTCTTGTAAGATCTAACCCGGCTAGTTTTACTTTTACGGAAGGTACTTCAAGGAGACGTTTGTTTAGGGAACGGAGGTGACGAGTCTGTTGATAAATGCGTAAGCTTGAGCATAACCAGATTGATTAATTCTTATAAAGGAGGTTGTAAATAATCGTAAGGATTTTATACTCAATGGGATAGGGAATGGGGAGCCAATGTAAATAACATAGAGCAGGAGTTATGTGATGATGATGTTTTGCCTCTAGCAAAATATATGAAACAACCACTACTCTCTTAAAAATATTTTTCTTCCACAAAAAGTTTTCTTGAATTCATTTTGAGTCACAGAAGGGTTGAACAACTAAACAACATATTTTTGGTAAATTAGAATTTGCAGCAATGTGGGTTTTTTGAAAATCGAGTACTTTTGGTATTACCTACATTTGTGGATTCGGTTTTTTGGTCTACCAAAATATATGCAGCTGCATTTTGGATCAATTTTAGGGGGCGGAGAGCAGTAGATGGAAGTCACAGATATAGAGTATTACAGTAATCAAGCCCTGTAAGAATAAGGGTTTCTAGTACTGTTCAGAAATCATGAGGATATAATAATAGCTTGAATCTTGAGAAATGATGTTTTTACCAAAGCAGAAATGTTGTGGGACATGGATAAGGCCAAGTCAAGAGTGACTGCAAGATTGCGAGCTTTCGTTGTGATGGGAATAGTAGAATTATCAAGGTTAAGGTAAGTAGGAGGTCGATATGAAGATTGTGGGATAGTGGACAAGTGTAATATCTCAGTTTCCCGGATCACCCCTGAAGCTCTTTGTAAAGATCGGGGTTACAATGGCCCCCCTCCAATCTTTGGATAGCATGGACAATATTAATGATAGGTAACATATGTCTAGCAAGATATCTGAAATTTCATTTTTGAGTTCTTTCAGAACTCTGGAGTGTTTCAGATGATTTGCTATTCTTTCGTTTCTTAATATGCCTTATTACATCTTCCAGCTTCACCGCGATTTGTTTCAGTTCTTATGAAACATTACCACTGAATACAGTTTCTTGCATATCGCACCAAAATCATCTTCAGTAATCACTGAAGCAAATAATCCACTTAAGTCTTTTTACAATGGCTTTATCTTCCCTAAGTGCCCCATTAACCCCTTGATCATCTAATGGTCCAACAACTACCTCCCAGGTTTCCTACTTCCAGCACTGCTTGCCTGGTTTCCTGCTTTGGCTAAGTAACAGTTTAATTTAAATATAACGTTATTTTGTATTTTCCCATTATAGTTTGCTTTATCTCTGTTTAATCCCTCACACCCTCCCCTCTCACCCCTAAATTGTTTCCTTCTTAAATGTCTTCTAAGAACCTAAGATAATTGATTAATATAGGCCTGAAGTACCAATCTCTCAACTAGCTTATTAGTCACTAATAGCAAAATGTGCTTTATGCAGTGCAACAATTGTGGCGCTTATATCTCAAGGCCTATCATCTGAATAACTAAGGGTTGTCTAATTTGCCTTCAGCTGTCTGCCATGAATAAGGAGCTAATGCACTTGAAAGCAGAGTTGCTTACCTGTAACAGGTGTTCTCACAGGACAGCAGGATGTTAGTCCTCACATATGGGTGACATCATCAGGATGGAGCCCAATCACGGAACACTTTTGTCAAAGTTTCCAGAACTTTGACTGGCCCCTACTGGGCATGCCCAGCATGGCACTAACCCTGCAGCCAGCAGGGGTCCCCCTTCAGTCTCGTTTTATAGCAAAAAAGTATGTGCGAAAAATAAAATAAGAAAACGTAAACGAATCCAACTCCGCGAGATGGCGGGCAGGTTTCGTGAGGACTAACATCCTGCTGTCCTGTGAGAACACCTGTTACAGGTAAGCAACTCTACTTTCTCACAGGACAAGCAGGATGGTAGTCCTCACATATGGGTGAGTACTGAGCTGAGGATGCCCGAGCAAAGCAATAAATGTACCCAACGGCGTGCAACAGGCACAACAACAGGGGTGGATTTTGGTTAGAAGGGCATCCTGAACGGGATGGTGGAAGGATGTTAGTAAGTTAAACTGAAACAAGTTGCGTAGAACAGACTGGCCGAAGATGGAATCTTGTCTGCCAGCCTTATCTAAGCAATAATGTGCTGCGAAGGTATGGAGAGAGCTCCAGGTAGCGGCCTTACAAATATCAGCAAACGGCACCGAACGGAGGTGCGCTACTGAAGTCGCCATGGCCCTGATAGAGTGTGCTTTCACACGGTTTTGCAGTGGAATGCCTGCTTGCTGGTAGCAAAAAGAAATACAGTCCTATAACCAGGAGGAGAGAGTCTGCTTTCCCAAAGGATTTCAGAGTTTGATGGTATCAAAGGAAACAAGCAATTGCGTGGATTTCCTGTGGGCTGACGTGCATTCTAGATAGAAGGATAGAGCACGTTTGCAATCTATTTATTTTTATTTATTAATTTTTATATACCGACGTTTCATAAGAACATATCACATCAGTTTACATCAGTTTACAAATATTCTTTTAATAATACTTGCATTTCCAAAATTAAGTGAGAAAAATAAGTTACAAAGTTTCATAATAAATTAAAACAAAACAAAATAGTAAAATAATTAGTCATAAAATGTAAGCAGTTAAAGGTGTAGGAAAGTAAGAACAGAGATTAAAACAAAATCTGAGTATATATTTTATTTTTAGGGAATATAATCATTGGTTAACACTCCTGAAAGGCTTGTTTGAATAGCCAAGTTTTAATATTTATTTATTTATTCAAAAGGTTTTATATACCAACAACCGTTTGCACATCGTGTCGGTTTACAGGTAACTTAGAACCAAGGTATAGATAGGCATGGCCTTTACAAAGAACAATGAACAATCAACATATAGCAAACAGAAAACTAGATAATTTAGTTGAAAGGATTCAACTGGGGGTAACAAATTAGGAGAGGGGGATGAACAACAAAAACAATAAGAAATAATACTCTTTTTAAATATTTTAAAGCCAGATTCCAACCTTAGTTCCTGTGGTAAAGAGTTCCACAGTTGGGCCCTGTTCTCCTGGATTGGAATGGGGCCTGGGAAAAAAGGTAGGTAGGATGATGGATTGATTGATATGAAATTCCGACACTACCTTTGGTAAGAATTTAGGGTGAGTGCGGAGCACTACCCTATCATGCAGAATTTTAGCGTAAGGCGGGTAGGTAACTAAAGCCTGTAATTCACTAACCTTGCGTGCGGATGTGATCACAAGAAGAAAAACTACCTTCCAGGTGAGGTAGCGGAGATCACAGGAATGGAGAGGCTCAAATGGAGGTTTCATGAGCCATCCCAAAACCACATTAAGTTCCCAAGCAAGGGCCGGAGGGCGCAATGGAGGTTTCAAATGGATCAAGCCTCTCATGAAACACGATACTAATGGTTGTGTTGAAATGGAGACATTCCCTATACCCTTATGATAGGCAGACATTGTACTAACATGCACTCTAATAGAGGAAGGTTTTTTTTTTGGTTTTTTTTTATTCAACTTTTAAATTATTATAACATTACATTATAAATTAGAATTACAAGCATTTAAAGCAATTACATAATTCTATAATAATCTCTACCCTGAAATAGATTGCCTGTACATAACATAGGAAATCCACAAGCTATTTAACAGAAATCAAGCGGTACATCAAATATAGACTATACTGTTATCCAAAGAAAATGGAGAGTACACTGAGTCTTAACTAAATACATGCTTCTAACTGCTAATCTGTGCTAACTGGGGTGTGGGAGCTCAAGAACTTCTGGAGCTGAGATACTTCATAAAAACATATTTGTCGCTTGAGAAAAAGATCTCACATCGACAAGGAAACTTTACAATCATTTTAGCAGCAATTGCTTCTACATCAGATCTAAGGTTCAAGAAACTTTTCCTTCTGATCTGCATTGACCTAGACAGGTCCAGGTATATCCAGATCTTTTGTCCAATTAATAGAGGAAGTTTTTAGGCCTGACTGACAGGTGCCAGAGATAGTCCAGAAACCTCGCAGTGGAACAAGTTAATGGGTCTATGGACATGGAAGTGCACCAGACCGTAAACCTCTTCCATTTAGAGCGATAAGACCTTCTCGTTGAAGGCTTTCGTGAAGCCACCAGGACTCGGGATACCGACTTTGAAAGGTTAAGAGGATGGAGTATTAACCTTTCAACATCCAGGCCATCAGAGACAGAGTCTAGAGGTTGGAGTGACATAAGTACCCTTCGTTCTGAGTTATTAGAAGGGATCTGTCCCCATGGGAATGTGCCGGCGTACTGGAGGACTGGAAACCATAGCTGACGAAGCCAGTAGGAAGTTATCAGAATCATGAATCCTTTGTCCTGCCGGAGCTTCATGAGTGTCTTTGAAATGAGAGGAAGTGGAGGGTACGCATAAAGAAGACCGCTGGTCCAAGAGAGGGCGAAGACATCTCTTGGATGTGAGTGGCAACTGTGAATGAGAGAGCAGAAATTGTTTACTTTGTGGTTGTGGACCGACGCAAAGAGGTCTATGCGAGGATAACCCCAGCATTGGAATATCATGTCCGCTATCGAGGGGTCGAGAGACTACTCGTGCGGATGGAAAGTATGACTCAGCTTGTCCGCCAGGAGATTGTCCACTCCCGGCAAGTAGGTTGCTTTGAGGTACATCGAGCGGGTAAGGGCCCATGCCCATATCTGTGCAGCTTCCTGACACAGAAGGTAGGAGCCCATTCCCCCTTGTTTGTTGATGTACCACATTGCAACCTGATTGTCGGTTTGAATCAGGATGGGTTTATTTGATAGGCAATCCTGAAAGGCCTTGAGGGCATATTTGATTGCCCGTAACTCCAGGAAATTTATCTGGTGTTTGGCTTCCTCTGGAGACCAGGTTCCCTGACTCTGCAGGTCGCCTACATGTGCGCCCCTCCCAAGGTTGGAAGCATCTGTTAAGGTAATTTGAGGATCTGGAGCCTGAAATGGAAGGCCTTGAATGAGATTGGAGTGGTGTATCCACCAGGCTAGTGACAGACAGAGCTGTTTGGTAACGTGGACAATGCTGGACATTGGTTGACAAGCTTGAATCCACTGGTATTTTAAGGTCCATTGCATCACTCTCATGGCTAGGCGAGTCATCGGAGTGACATGCACCGAGGACGCCATGTGACCCAGCAGAATGAGGAAGTGACGAGCAGTTGAAGATGCTAGAGTCTGTGGGTGATGCGCCAGAGAGGCTATGGTGAAAGCGCGATCCAGGGGGAGGAAGGATTTCGCCTGTATAGTGTTTAGGTCAGCCCCTATAAAGGATAGAGTTTGGGATGGAACTATCTTGGATTTTTTATAGATGATTAGAAACCCTAAGGAGATCAGGGTGTGGATAGTGAGACGCAGAGAGGCTAGTGCATCCTGCTGAGTCGGAGCCCTTATTAGCCAATTGTCAAGATAAGGGTAGACATGCACACCCTGATTCCTGAGGAAGGCTGCAACCACCACCAGGCACTTGGTGAATACTCGTGGAGTGGACGCTAGGCTGAATGGTAGTATACGGTACTGGAAATGACGAGGACCGACTAGGAAACGCAAGTACTTGCAACTCGAGTTAGCAAGGATTGGATACGCCTCCGGTCTAAGCTACTCTGCCACTTCCATGCTGCCACTGGAAGCTCTCTCTGCCCTTCGTTGTTATTCATCTAACCTGGGTACCCGCTCCTTGGGGGCCCTATACTTTCTTTCAGGTGCCTATCTGGGATACCAGGTACTCGCTCCTCGAGGGCCTGCTCTCCCTGCCTTGGTGCCTGCAATCCAATTACTTCTGCCTGTCAGGATCTCCATCAATACAGCTACCAACTTAGTGAGTAATCTAACCTTTGTCAGTCTGTCTCATCTACAGCTCAGCTCTGGGTACCTGCATCCAGAACTCCCTATACTACCGTGTGCTGTTAACATCTGCCATTGTGAGACGGGTCTCCTCTGCCGAGGGCCCCTGGACTGCTACTACTGGATCACCTCACTACTGCCACCTCTGGTGGTATCATTCAGCTGTATAATAAACACAAATCTTCTGTGTTTGCGTGTCTCGAGTCTAGCCTAGTACTGCAGTTCCTCACGGGGCTCCTCCTCGTGGGATTGGCCATCACTGCAGTACCCAAGAATCCACTCCAACACCTCAAAACCATAACAGCGTGTAAGCATCTTGGAGATCTAGAGAGCATAGCCAATCTCCTCTTTGTAGAAAGAGGAAGTAGAGAGTCCATGGTTACCATTTTGAATTTTTCTCTCTGCAAAAATTTGTTTAGAGCGAGAAGGTCCAGTATCGAGCGTAAGCTACCTGACCTTTTTGGTATTAGAAAATACCGGGAATAGAACCCCTGCCCTTGCTGGGGAGAGGGGCACTGGTTCTATTGCTCGAGATTTGGGAGGGAAGAGACCTCCTGTTTGAGCAAGGGAGAGAGATCGGACGTTCCCCACGTCAGCAGAAGTGGAGTGTCCGCTGGAATAGTCAGGAAATTTAGGTGGTAACCCTGAGTGGTCTGTGGTGACTGTATGCCAAACATTGTTGAAGTGGCAGAGTCGACCACCGCGGAAGAGGAGGTTGGCTTACACTCTCTAGGAAGGAGTCAAAATCCCGACGCTGGTCCAGGCTGAGAGGCTGGTTGAGACTTTTGAGCCCTAGTCTGCCTGGATTGACCTTTTTGGTAAGGTGTGGAAGGGCGTCCTCTAGAAGCTGGAGGGAAACATTTCTTGGCTTGTAGGTTGGCCGTTTGGAGTCACGCTTGAAAGTTCTCTTAGGGGCGGATGGAAAGTCAGACAGCACAGAAGAAAGCTGGTGCAGCGTTTCATGGTGGTCCTTCAACTGCACCACAGTCTCTCGGATCTGTTCACCAAAGAGATTGTCACCAACACAGGGTAGATTTGATAACCTGTCTTGGACTTTGGTCTTAAGTCCAAGGATTTGAGCCAGACCCATCTTCTCGCACTAATGCCCGCTGCCGACACTCTAGAGGCAGTGTCAAAAATGTCATACGCAGCGTGGACCTTGTGCTTTCCAGCATCCAGGCCTTTTTGAGCTAGTGAATGATGTTGAGCCTGGAGTTGCTCTGGTAAAGACTCAGAGAAATCCTGGATCCTCTTAAAAAGGTCTCTGTTATACTGGGTCATGTATAACTGGTAAGAGGCAATGCTAGATATGAGCATTGAACCATGGAAGACCCGCCTACCAAAAACATCCAGGGATTTTTGTTCCTTCCCTGGAGGTATGGAGGAATGAGGTTTTGAACATCGTGCCTTCTTCTGGCCTGATTAAACAACCACAAAGTGATGATCCAACTGTGATTTTTGGAATCTAGGTGCTGACTGCACAAGATAGGTGGCATCTGTCTTACGGTTAACAGGTGGGTGTTCCCAGTTTTTTTTCAGGAGATCCAACAGGACTTCATGAATAGGTATAGACATGATTTCCTTAGGGGCATCAAGAAATTGGAGTACTTCCAGAATCTTATGCCTAGAGACCGTCTGTCTGAAGTTCAAAAGGAATGGTTTCAGACATTTCTCCTTGATGAAATGTATTTATTTTATTTTATTTATTTAAACAGTTTTATATACTGACAACCGTTTGCACATCGTGTCGGTTTACATGTAACTTAGTAACCAAGGTATAAGTAGGCATTGCCTTTACATGGAACAATGAACGATAAAAACGCAGTAACAAAGCAAAAACTAGATATGTTAAGGGGGGGATATATAACTGGGATATATAACTGGGAGTGACGTAATTGGGAGTGGGGAAAGAGAAAAACAGTAGCAAATAGGATAAGGTTATGTACAAAATTCAAAGATAGATTAGTATATAAAGCTGGCTCATGTTAGGGGGGAAGAAAAAGGGAGAAAGGGGTTAGAGGGGCAACTGTTAGAGGACAAATATTAGAGGTGGGTCAAGGAGGGGGAGGGTTAGCAGGTGAGGATGGGGGGGGGGTAGGCTTGGAGGAAGAGCCAGAAGGGCATGGAAATTGATACAAGACAGATCTTCTGGTGGAGAATGTCACCTTTCATCTGGTGGAGAGGGTTCTGATGGAAGATCATCTGTATCCTGAGTCATATCATCGGTCCAAGGATCATAGGGTTAATCTCCAGCACCTAGTGGGTCTCCAGTGGGGAGAAAAGGTGCGAATCCTGAAGGACCAGGCCTAGGCATTGGTGGCGGCACCGACGGCATTGATGGAGGCACCGACTACGCCGACTGATGCAGTCTGTGTGGAAGGCACCGGAGCCACCAGTGCCCTCGGTTCCATCGGTGGAAGGACTCCGATCAACGCAACCGAGGACCGGTACCGGCGTCAATGGAAGTTTGAAGCCCTGAAGTGCTTTACCGATGGCCTCTTGGAGAATCTGATCCAATTCCTCGCAGAAGCCTGGGGCATGGAACCCCGGCTCCGGAGTAAGAGGTAGCACTGGCGTAGTTGGAGGAACCACCGGTGAAGGTGGAACTCCGGATCCCTGCACCACTGAACTTGGGGAACACCTCGGTGACACGGCCTTTTCTGGATGGAGCTTCTTTGCCGGTTGCTCCATCGACGTCTATGCCAAGGGCTTGCCTGGATTGATGGACTGAGACTTTCGATGTCGGTGTTGATGTTTTTCACAGTGATCTCTTCGGTCCTTTTCTTGGGGAGGCAAGGAGGGAATCGACACCTTTGGAATCGTCAACACCGGTCAGGCAGCAGCGGTATCACGGTGCTGGCGAGAGGTGGATGGCACTGGCTCAGACGACGTTGAAGCTATCGATGAAGTCGAGGTTTTCAACTGAAAGAGAAACTGCATTTTCTCTACACGAGCCTTGCGGCCCTTTGGTGTCATTTGGGCACATTTGGAGCAAGTTAAGACATCGTGGTCGGACCCCAAACACATAACACAGACCCTGTGCGGTTCAGTGATGGACATTGTTCGAGCACAGTCGGGGCACCGACGAAAACCCGACGCCATGACTGACAAAAATTTTTATTTTTTTTAAATTTATTCTTTATTAATTTTCAGCTTACATAAACAGCAAAAACAGTTTAAACAAAAACTGTGCATGCCAATGCAATAATTCGTATAATCATAATCTGAACTAATTAACATCCTTAGGCACCATTTGCATATAAAGATAATACAGATTATTGATTATACATCCAATTTATAAAGAAATAGGAGATCCAGAATTTCAAAATTAGCAAAGCAGGAAATAATTATAAAGAGAAAAACAAAGAAGGCACATCAAATTATCCCTATATCCCGTGGAAAGTTCAAGTAGCATTATTTAAGGCAATTCGTGAATCAAGAAAATTACGTAAATCTTGCGGGTCAAAATACACATATCTTTGAGTATTTATTTTTAATACGCATTTACTAGGATATCGGATCACCATGTGTGCACCCAGGTTTTTGACTTCCTGGGCCATTTGAAGAAATTGCTTTCTACGCATTTGCGTATCTCTTGTTATGTCCGGATAAACACATACTTTTTCACCAAGATAAAGTTTATCCCTATTTCAAAGAAATAGCCTCAAAATAGAGTCTCTATCCGAAGAAAAAACAAATCTTATACAAAGAGTTCCCCGGAATTCTATTTGTTCTTCCATGGACTGTTCCAGAAAGCCTGTTAGATTTTCCAGATCTTGGGGCTGTATCTCTATATTCTGTTGGCATTTTCCTGCCATCTTCCCAGTATTTATATAGAAAATCTTTTCTATAGGAGGTATACCATCTGAAGATATTTGCAAATTTTCCTGTAGGAACTTTTTAAGTTCTTCCAAGGGTGAAATCAACTTTACTCGTGGAAAATTCAATATTCTCAGGTTTTTATACCTAGCTTGATTTTCTATGTTCTCAATTTTTCTTATATTATTCTTCTCAGATTTTATTAATCCAACCTGGACTTCTTTTATTTGAACTATTTGTTCTTGTATGCTTTCAATCTTTTCAGTATGTTGAATCACAACAGGGTCCAATCTTTGTATTTGAATCTATGTAGATGAAATCATACTGGACAGGATTTTAGCTCTAATAATACAGTCCAAACATTCTCCAAAGTTATTTTTTGCACTTGATCTACAAGAGAAGGTAAAATAATGCTTACTGGAGCTTCTTGGCGGCGTTCATGCCTAATTTCCAAGGCCGCCGCCATTTCCTCCTGCCCCTCTGGCGTTGATGTCATTGGTGAGGCAATTAGAGCTTTTTCTCCGGCCTCTCTCAGCTGTAGCTGCCGAGGGTTCCCAGGTGTTGCCAAAACCGAGCCTGACTCCACATTATTCTCCCCTTTTTCCACTCCAAAAGAGCCTTCTGCTACAGCCTCTTTGGGCTGGGCATTTTGACCCGGAAGCAGGGGTTGTAAATGGATCGGCGGCAGGGGAGCCCCGGGAGCTCCGGGGCTTAAAGTTGTATTCAGGTCTAAAGCCGCTGGGATTCGCTCCAAACCAGCGGCTACCGCAGACTCATCTCCCGGAGGTCTATTGACCGGCGTGAAAAAGCCTTCTATCACAGGTTGAGATAGGGCAGAGATCGGGGTTGTCAGAGTTTCTACCCGAACTCTCCCTTTTCTCTTTGTATGAGGCATTTTCTTTGAGGAAATTTTTTCAACTCAGGAGCGCTTCCTCACACAGCCTTCTTTCAAGACGCCATTTTGGATCTCCCATGACTCTGACAAAAATTTAGCCACGGTGCGGTCGATGGCCAGTAGGCCCCGAAGGGAAAACTCGACGGGAATCAACCGCAAGAAGGTTAAGCCTTACTTTTCGACCGCGTAGTATAAGTATTGATAGGGGGACCCTTATGGGGTAGAATGTTTTTGAAAATTTTGAAAGAAGTTCCGTGAGGATAATTCCTGCCAGGAATCTCAAGAGCTCCTTGACCCGCGTGGCTACTGCTGCACGGAAAAAAGAAGACTGAAGGGGGACCCCTGCTGGATGCAGGGTCAGTGCATTGCTGGGCATGCCCAGTAGGTGCCAGTCAAACTTCTAGAAACTTTGACAAAAGTGTTCCGTGATTGGGCTCCATCCTGATGATGTCACCCATATGTGAGGACTACCAGCCTGCTTCTCCTGTGAGAAAGATATTTTATAAGATTCAAATAACCTCCCCTTCCTTGCAGCATCCAGAATATCTCTCCCAACTCTCAGGGAAGATTCAGAAACTCATGTATAAATGTTTACAGTGGGCTCTGGTAGAACAAGACCTGTGATTCTAAGACACCCAGTTTCCCAACTATGAAGTATCCCCACTCCCAAAGAGAAGTCTGACATCCAGGATTCAGAATCCCAGAAATAACTGGATTACAGTGGGCTTTGGTACAATAAGGCCCGTGAAAAGGAGACACTTACTCTCCTTGCTGTTAACCTTACATAATGCATTTTCTGCACTGGAAAATGAAGAAGTCCATTTAACAGAGTATGAAATGATATCTGAAAGGGAAGTAGTCATCCAATGCACCCAGAAACCCTTCAACATGATCAAATATCATAAAAAAAAAAATCTGCTTCTGCTGGGAGATTCAGAGGAATCAATTTGGGAACTAATTTTGTTGGGGACAACAGTTAAATGCCTTCCAGGATCCTCAACTAACAGAAATGTAAACCAGGTGGTCAAAGCAATTATAAAAGACAGTAAGTACTCTGATATCAATGTTGTCATCTATCCGGAGACCAATGACCTTGCTAGAAACGGTGTCCATAAGATACAGAAAGATTTCCAAAACCTAGGGAAAAAAAGGTTAGACACTCAGCAAAGACCATTGCCTTTTCAGAAGTATTACCTGTTCATGGAAAGAGGAAGGAAAGGTTATACCATACAGATAATTTCAATGCCTGACTCAAAAACTGGTGTAAAGAATGTGGATTTGGATGTATTAAAGGCTGGGAACGTATAAGGTGCAATAAAAGATTATATGGTAAGGATGGCCTACATTTGTCAATGGCAGGAAAGAGGATGCTAAGTGAAAAATTCAGATCATACATTATCAGGCATTTAAAACAGGGAGCAGGGGTGGCAGGAGGTGGCCAGTGAATCTGGCAAGTCACCCCCAAGCAAAACAGGAAGAGAGAAGAGGAAGTAACAAAATCTATCAGTTCAAAAAAGCAGAAAAGGTGAATAAGAAGAGCAGCTGGAAGGCTATGACTACAAATGCTCGTAGTCTGGGCAACAAAATCCCAGACCTGCAGGCCCTAATGGTGGAGGCAGACTTTGGACATTGTTGCTGTCATGGAGACCTGGTTCACTGATTCTCATGATTGGGATACGGCCATCCTGGACTATAACTTGCTAAGGACAGAGAGGACAGAAAAGAAGGAGGAGTAGTTCTTTATGTCAAACACAATATCCAAGCAACTGAATTGCTAAGGATGTAGGGAAGAGAAGCAGCATTGTGGACGTCCTAAGAAAAGAAGATGGTGCATCCATTTTTACTGGTGTGATCTACAGGCCACCGACTCAAACATGACAGAGAACTTATGGAAGACATCCAAAAGGTGGGAAAAAAGGGAGAAGTGTTGATCATTGGAGATTTTAATCTGCCAGATGTGGATTGGAGAATCCCTTCTGCAGAATATACAAGACGTAGAGAGATAGTGGATGCCCTTCAAGATGTTCTGCTCAAACAAATGGTAATGGAACCCATGAGAGAGGGTGTAATAATCGATCTGGTGCTCACTAATGGTGATAATGTCTTTAATGTTCAGGCTGGGGCTCACCTAAGCACCAGTGATCATCAGACTGTATGATTCGACTTTACGAATAGGACATAAAAGTCACATGAAGACAAGTTTTGAATTTCAAAATTATGGACTTTGTCAAAATGGGGATGTACCTGGAGGAAGAACTGGAAGACTGGAAGGAAATGAGTGAGGTGGAACAACAGTGGGCCAAATTAAAAGGAGCAATTACAAAGGCAACAAATCTATATGTTAGAAAAGTAAACAAGAGGGTTTTTTTAATGAGCTTTATCTTTTAACAGCTAATTTATTCTTTTACCCTGTGTAGTTTTCTAGCTGTTACTATTTTATGAATATTGTATTTCTACCTTTGGTCTAATTTTTGTAAACCGATGTGAAAGCTTGTCTGATGTATCGGTATATAAAACCCAATAAAACCAAACCATTAAAAAGAAACCAATCTGGTTCTCAAAGGAGGTAGCTGAAAAAATAAAGGCAAAAAGGATAGCGTTCAAGAAGTATAAAAGATCCCCCCAAAAAAGAACATAGGGAAGAATATATGTTAAAACTGAAAGAGATGAAGAAAGAAATAAGGAAAGGAAAAGGTCACGTAGAAGAAAGGATGGCCAAAGATGTAAAGTGAGGAGACAAAGCATTTTTCAGATACATCAGTGAAAGAAGAGAGGTCAGAAGTGGTATGGTGAAACTGAAAGGTAACAAGGAGCAATGTGTAGGGAGTAACAAAGAAATGGCAGAAATATTAAACAAATACTTTAGTTCAGTATTCACTAAAGAAGACAATGGAGAAGGACCATTGCTGGTTAACAAGCCCGTAGATGGGGATGGAGTAGACCAAACTCCATTTTACATAAAAGAAGATAGGTGAAGAACAAGGCAAACAAAATGGGCAAGACCATAGGGAGAAACACTCCAGGATATTGAGAAAGCTCTGATATGTGCTGTTGGTTCTGCTGAAGGATCTGTTCAATAGATCCCTGAAAACAGGAGTGGTACCGCGGGATTAGAGAAGAGTGGTGGTGGTCATCCTTCACAAGAGTGGTAGCAGAGAGAAGGCCAGAAAGTTCAGGTCGGTTAGCCTCACTTTGGTGGTGGGTAAATTAAAAAACAGAGACTCTGGTGAAGGAAAGTTTAGAGAACCATCTACAATCCGGTGGGTTGCTAGCCCCAAGGCAGCATGGATTCACCAGGGAAGGTCCTATAGGACAAATCTGATTGATTTTTTTGATTTGGTGACTAGAGAATTGAATCGAGGAACAGCACGCGATGTGATCTACTTGGATTTCAGCAAAGGTTTTGATATGGTCCTGCATAGGAGGCTTGTGATTAAAACGAGAAGCTTGGGAGTGAGATCCAAGATGGTGGCATGGATTAAAAACTGGTTGACTGATAAGAGACAGATTATAATGATAAATGGAACCTACTCTGAAGAGAAAACGATATTAAGTGGAGTGCCACAGGGTTCAGGGTTCGGTTTTGAAACTGGTTCTGTTCAATATTTTTGTTAGCGACATTGTGGAAGGGATAGAAGGTAAAATCTGTCTATTTTTGGATGATATTAAGATCTGCAATAGAGTGGACATGACTGAAGGAGTAGAGAGAATGAAAAGAGCTTTAAGAAAGCTGGAAGTGTGGTCAAAGATTTGGCAGCTGAGATTCAATGCCAAGAAGTGCAGAGTCGTGCATCCATGGTACAGTAATCCAAAAGAGCTTTATGTGATGGAGGGTGAAAGACCGATGTGCACAGACCATGAGAGGGATTTGGGGGTAATAATGTCTGGAGATCTGAAGATGGCAAAGCATCCTTGAAAGGGTGAGAAAGCTCTAAAGCTTAGCAGTCTCTTATCACATTTAAATGTCTTCACAAGAGTCTAAAGATTTCGCTCCCACACTTCCCTGGGTTGCTGTGGTAGGGGGCACCACTGTTTTTGGATGAAAGCAGAGAAGGACGTTGTTAAGATGATTACGGGTCACGACTTGCATTTATCTGCTCAGGAATGTCTGCTGAGCAGCGAGGCTTTCATTCCCCACCTTCTTCCTCCAGCGAGAAGTGCCAGAGCTCATTCCTGGAAGCAGGAGCCGGGGGGGATTTAGTCAAATCTGCAAAGAACTCAGCAAGAACTGCTGGGACTGAGGAGAGGAGAGCAAACTGACCAATGACGCTCTCTACTGAGCTCCTGCCTTGAAAATAAAAAGTTCAGAAAGAAATAATGAAACCCGGAGAACTCTGCTGATTACCCTCGTCCCCTGAAAGCAGAGCCCCTCTCCCTCCTCACTCATGTTTCCCTCCTCCCCTGAGAGTAAAATCCCTCTCCCTCCTCTCTCCCCTGCATTTCTACCTTCTAAGATGCTCTTTCCAACCACCTCATTTGTAAATCATACTGGTCTTTCTTCTCTTGTTTGTTTTTAGTTTGAAATGAAATTTTTCTTGCCCTTATAATTGATTCTATTCTTTAGAAAAACAAACTGCAATGGAAGAAGATAGAAAAGAAAGAAAAGGAGGTGGTGAGAGACAGT
This sequence comes from Rhinatrema bivittatum, assembly GCF_901001135.1. Lineage (NCBI taxonomy): Eukaryota > Metazoa > Chordata > Amphibia > Gymnophiona > Rhinatrematidae > Rhinatrema > Rhinatrema bivittatum. The sequence goes on from NC_042617.1 coordinate 2,238,498, forward strand.
GCTGGGTTCATCGACGTCTCTGGTAACAATCGCCAGGACCCTTGCCTTTTCACTCTTTGCATTCTAACATTTCAAGACTATTTCTAAAATAAAGAGTTTCAACCTTATTCATTTGTTACTATTCCCTGAGAAATCAGCGTGGGTTACAATCTTACAGACATCAATAACATGACAAGAATACAGAAAAAAGTAACCCGCGGAGCATTATCAAAGAGGGGATCCCTTCCAGGTCCCCCTCGCCCTGCTGTAAACCTGCCCCTTCTGGGTACCTCCCCCTCTCCTTCCATCCATCATCTGCCCCTCCTGATTCTACATTAGAACATAAGAACATGCCATACTGGGTCAGACCAAGGGTCCATCAAGCCCAGTATCCTGTTTCCAACAGTGGCCAATCCAGGCCATAAAAACCTGGCAGGATCCCAAGGGGTAGAGAGACTCCATGATGCTTATCCCAGGATAAGAAGTGGATTTCTGAAACTCTACTTTAATAATTTTAAATGGACTTTTCCTCCAGGAACTTAAATGTATTACTCAGTAACTTCATTGTGTGTCCCCTGGTCTTTGTACTTTTCAAAAGAGTAAACAACTGATTAACCTTTACTCATTCCATTCCCCTCATTATTTTTAAACACCTCTATCATATCCCCCCCCTCAGCCGTCTCTTCTCCAAGCTGAAAAGTCCTAACCTCTTCAGCCTTTCCTCATAGGGAAGCTGTTCCATTCCCTTTATCATTTTGTCCTTCTCCTGGGACCCCTCTCCTCCATTACCTGCTCCTCCAGATCCTGCCGAATAATGCGATTGACTTCTTGCTGCTCCTGTGGTTCCAGTTTCTTAATAAAGAAGAGGAGCTCCCACCACTCTGACTGGCTGAGGGTCCCCGAGTCCTCCATCACACGCTCCATCAAGTAAGGCAATGAATACGAGCTTCCGTGAGGTCTGCAGTAAAACACCTGTGACACTGCAGAGGAAACACCACGAGACAAAGACATTAGTTCCCAAAACGTGCAGCGGGGGATTTTCAAACTCTCCATGTACGTGGAGGGTCTGGGAGTACAGGGCTGCACACCGAATTTTCATACTGGGAACTTACGTCACGCGTCCCAGGTTTAAAATGTGCTCGCGCGTATAAAAGCTGACAACTCCTAAGAGATCCACTAATAACATGTCCTCACAACACCACTTAAAATCTGGAGCACAGTTACATCCGCTAAGCTTATTTTAAATAGTACACATGCACGTACACAGAGGACCGGAAATTACAGCATAGGTGGGTGCACACAAGCTTTAAAGTTAACATTTAAGAGGTTGATTTTAAAACAAGTGCGCATGTGCCCAGACACACAAAGAGCGAGTGAAGATATGCTAGAATTTTATAATCGGGCACCCGCTTACGAGCATGTTTTGTGTGGAGGAATAGCCAGTGGTGAAGAGCAGTGCCTATGAACCAGGAGACCAGGGTTCGAGTCCTGCTGACGCTCCTTGTGACCTTGGGCAAGTCACTTTACCCTCCATTGCCTCAGCTACAAACTTAGATTGTGAGCCCTCTGGGGGTAGGGAAATCCCTACAGTACCTGAATGTAATCCACTTTGAAGCGCTGAAAAAAGTGTGAAAAGCGGAATATAAAATAAAATGCACCAACTGCGCGTAGGCATGCTTCTAAAAAGAGTTACTCGAGCACAGCTAGCACGCGTGTGTCTTCAATAGGACCATGTTGGCATTTAGAGAGGTTGCAATAAATGCCAAAGGGGACCAGGTGTCTAAGTAAAGTGCAGAGATATTCCAAATCACCCTGTCAACTGATAAGAAGGCTCTTAATACAAGCAAAAAACACACTTTAAATGTCTGTATACAAATGTTTGGAGTTTCTACAAACTCCAAACCCTCAAAAAACTAAAGCCTCTCCTCCACGCCCACGACTTCCGCACTGTCATGCAAACCACTATACTTTCAAAACTCGACTATTGTAACTCCCTTCTCTTAGGCCTCCCAACCTCCACCATCAAACCCCTGCAAATCCTCCAAAATGCTATGGCTAGAATCTTAACAAACACCAGAAAAACTGATCATATCACTCCCATACTACAAGATCTACATTGGCTCCCTATTACCTTCCATTCCCAATACAAAACACTTACCATCCTCCACAACACATTATACAAAAACAACTCCCCCTGGCTTGAAGATATGCCACAATTCCGTCAATCCAATCGCCCCACTAGAAACTCCCTTGCTGGCACCCTCCAAACCCCCTCACTCAAAATTGGTCACCTTACTACCACCAGAGATAGAGCCTTCTCCATTGCTGGTCCTACCCTCTGGAACTCCCTTCCCGCCAAACTCCGCTTGGAACCATCCCTGAGCCATTTCAAAAAAGGAATCAAGACATGGCTCTTTAAACAGGCTTACCCCAACTCCTCTCAACCCTAGTCAATGACCTCCCCTGTATCAACACAGCTCCCGCCCGGCCCACCTCCTTCTCATTGACCTCCTCCGTTCTACCCTAGCACCCTCCCTGCCTCATCCGTCACCTTCATCCCCTGCAAAGTCAAGACTCTCCCAACCTTTCTCCCCTCACCCTCTCCAGCGCCCCGTAGCCTCTCCCCACCCCTTCACCCCTTAGCAACATTTCCTCTAAAGTACACCTGCCTTAAAGTACCTTTTTTCCCTTTGCCCCACCCTCATCCCCCTCACTCTTCCCCCACCCCTTCCGCCCTTTTTCCTCTTCGCTCCCTCCCTTTCTGCCCCCCTCCCCTCATTCAATTGTACAGTAGTGCACATAATTTATTTATATTGTTCATAGTTCATATGCTAAGCCTATGAGTGCACACTCCTCCCTAACATTGTATATAAGTTCACTTGTACATCTAATTTTAATATGGATAATCAAAATCCATTACGTTCTACCAAGTTGTATTTCTGTTCGCTGACTCTCTTTCTATGCACTGTCATATATTATCTATTTAGCCTTCTTTCATCGTTCATTGTAATTTCCTTTCTCAGTTACCTGTAAACCGACATGTATCCTACGAATGCCGGTATATAAAAAGCGTTAAATAAATAAATAAATAAATAAATGCTGGAAGTCTAAAAAATAAGATGAAAGAGTTAAGAGTGTATAGCACTGGATGAAGAGGTAGATATAACTGGCATCTCAGAGACCTGGTACAAGGAGGATAACCAATGGGACACTGTGATACCAAGGTACATACATCAAAATGATTGGTGAGGAGGTGACACTATATATTAAAAAGTAAGATGGGAGAGTTAGAGTGTATAGCACTGGATGAAGAGGTAGATATAACTGGCATCTCAGAGACCTGGTACAAGGAGGATAACCAATGGGACACTGTGATACCAAGGTACATACATCAAAATGATTGGTGGGGTGGGGGGTGACACTATATATTTAACAGGGATTAAATATATAGTGTCACCCCCCACCAAACAGGATGTAAATCCCTGTTCGCTCCCCGGGCGTCGTGCGCCGAAGGATCGCGACAAAGGGGCCTGCCCCTTTGTGCGCCCCTCAGTGCAGCCCCCTAGGGCTACCCAATAGAACCTAATATACCCTCTCCTCACTCCAGCTTCGAGTCCCACAACAGAGGCCCACCTTCACTGGAAGCAGTATCTTCCGCCTCCAAGCCACCTTCTAGCACCACTTCTTCAACCGCCTAGCCAGACCGCCCCTCCTCTATCACATACATTGGCTCTCTACGCGCTTTTGCTGCCAGAGTGATCCTACCCCACCCAGAGCTCTACTTACATGCCACCAACGGCACCCCGGCACAACAACTCTCGCTCCCTGACCTCACCCAGATTCCACCCCAGCCTGACTCCCAATACTCAACTGACCTCCTGCCCATATTTCGTCACCACCACTCATACCACCTTCTACTGGTACTCATCCTACATTCCCCCATCCAAAACCTATCCCATAGCTCAGACGCGACCCGACCCCACTAAACACTAGAGACAGCTCGCCAAAAGACCCGAACCCTGAAGCTCACATCACCCGCTCTTCTGCGAACCTTCAAGATACCTCATACAGATTCCAACACTTCCTCTCTTACGACAATCCAACCAGCAGACAAAGTGGCCTCACAACCTCATTTCATCCCAAACATGAATTCACCTAACAAAACATTTCGCCAGCTTAGATACAGGCATCTGATCAACATCCCCTTCGAGAAACACGCCAAAAACCTCATCTTCCTCACCTTTCTCCTTATTAACGCCCAATCCCTAACCAAAATTGTTACGATCCCGGTCACTAGCCTAGTGACCGGGCTCTTACCTGCCTCCGCGGCGCCGCGAACCGCCGGGTTTCTGGCCTCCAGGGCCGCATGGCAGCGGCGTCTCCTCGTGGAGACGCCGTCAGGAACTCCTCCCCCCAGCTCTGGTACGCGCGCGCGCGAGGAGCCGCATTTTGAGGCGTCTGCACCCGGATGTGCAGACACGCCTCTTTTGACGTCAGCTGATTGAGCAGGGGATTTAAGCCGGGACTTTTGAAGATGCAATTCGCCTTGCAACGAGGTTTCTCTTCGGAGTGCTAGTTGCCATCGTTTATCTGCCTGGTTCCTGATCTCTGCCTGCCTGACTCCAGTATCGTCTGCCTGCCTGGTTCCTGACTTCTGCCTGCCTGACTCTGGTATCGTCTGCCTGCCTGGTTCCTGACTTCTGCCTGCCTGACTCTGGTATCGTTTATCTGCCTGGTTCCTGATCTCTGCCTGCCTGACTCCAGTATCGTCTGCCTGCCTGGTTCCTGACTTCTGCCTGCCTGACTCTGCTGTCTGCCTGCTTAGACCCCGGTTCGTATCGCTTCCTTGGATTCGTCTGTTATCTCCTAAGACCCAGCGGTCCGGGTCCCTACGGGCTCCTCCTGGGGGGATCTCGGGCTTCCAGGGCGAAGACTCCTAAGCCCTAGCGACCCGGGCCTCTACAGCTCCTCTGGAGGGGTCACGGGTTTCCAGGTGAAGATTCATCGTTTCATCTAGTCTGCCTCCCGTCCGTCTCCCTGCGGTGGTCGGCCCAAGGATCCACTTCCGGATTGGTCAATCACAACAGTTTGCAAGGCCATGGATCCGGCAGATCTCGCTGGGCTTCAGGCCATTCCTGGGTTGGCACAACGCCTGGTGCAGCAGCAACAGGTGTTGGATTCATTAGTAGCCACGGTTGAGCGCATGGCTACTCGAATGGACTATGAACCTCCTGGGCAGGCTCCGCCTCCTGTTCCGGCTCCAGTAGTCACATTCCAGACTCAGACCCAGCTGCCTGCTCCTTTTCGTTATGCTGGGGATGCCAAAGCTTGCCGTGGATTTCTCAATCAGTGCTATGTGCGGTTCGCTTTACTTCCCAATCAATTTCCTACTGATGCAGTCAAGGTGGTGTACATTTTCTCCCTGCTGGATGACAAGGCACTGAATTGGGCATTGCCTATGTGGGAGAAGAATGATGCCACTCTCTCGAATCTGGACCTCTTTGTGGCTGAGTTCAGGGCCGCGTTCGACGAGCCTGCTCGCCAAACTTCAGCGACTTCGGAGCTCTTGCAAATTCGCCAAGGAGCACGTACACTGGCAGAGTACGCTCTGGAATTCCGCACCCTGGCGCTTGAGGTGGGGTGGCGAGATGATGCCCTTCGGGGGATTTTTCTTGAAGGTCTAGCGGGCCGGATTAAAGACATTCTTGCTGCCAGAGATCTCCCTGAAGACCTCAATGCTCTCATAGAGCTCGCTGGACGCATTGATCAGCGGTTGCAACAACGGGCTAGAGAGGTACGCCCGCTACGGGGGGGGGGGGGGGGAGAGGGAGGGAGGGAGGGTGTACTTCAGAGGACTAAAATTTGGTATGCCTATGGTGCTCTCAAGCTGCCGGTTGTGATCAACATTGCTCTTAACGAGTGCTTCTATTTGTGGAACTGTTCTGTTGTGCTTGATTGTGTTTTCACTATTATGCTGTTCCAATATGGCTGCCAATAAAAATTGTTTATATATAAAAAAAATAGGATTACTAAAAAGAACCGCTACCCGTTACCATTGATCCCAGAACTTTTGGATAGACTCCAGGGGGCTTGAGTTTTTACCAAACTGGACCTAAGAGGGGCCTACAATCTAGTGCGCATCCGTCCCGGTGATGAGTGGAAGACTGCTTTCAACACCCGGGACGGGCACTACGAATATCTGGTTATGCCATTCGGCTTGTGCAATGCTCCTGCCGTATTCCAGCATCTCATGAATGAGATTCTTAGGGAACTGCTAAACACTTGTGTCATTGTCTATCTGGATGATGTTCTCATCTTTTCGCAAGATTTGGATACTCATCGCCGACAGGTCCGGCAAGTTCTTCAGATTCTCCGAGACCAGCACCTTTACGCCAAACTGGAAAAATGTCTCTTTGAGCAGGACTCTTTGCCTTTCTTAGGGTATATTGTGTCAGCCACAGGATTTCGCATGGACCCAGAGAAGGTTTCGGCCATCAAGAAGTGGCCTCAGCCTACAGGATTAAAGGCGTTGCAACGCTTTCTGGGCTTCGCCAACTTTTACAGACACTTTATTCCAGGATACTCCCGGCTGGTGGCACCTTTGACAGCCTTAACAAGAAAAGGAGCGGATGTTCGCCACTGGTCTACGGAGGCTTGTAAAGCGTTTCAAGATTTAAAAGACGCGTCTCTATTGGACACTTGCCTACGACACCCTGATCCGTCACGTCCCTTCATAGTGGAGGTAGATGCGTCCAGTGTGGCGGTAGGTGCAGTACTTTCACAGCACTCTAGTGCAGGAACTCTACTCCCATGCTCGTATTTCTCGAAAAAATTCACTCCTGCCGAAAATAATTACAGTATCGGCGATAAAGAACTTCTCGCCATCAAGTTGGCGTTTGAGGCATGGAGGCAGTGGCTAGAAGGAGCTCAGCACCAAATCACGGTGTACACTGACCATAAGAACCTGGAGTTTCTTTCTCAAGCCCAACGCCTCAATCCCAGGCAGGCGAGGTGGTCATTGTTCTTTAGTCGGTTCGATTTTATCCTCAAGTACCGACCCGCCTCTAAGAACATCCGAGCCGATGCTCTGACCCGTAACACCATCCTCGAGGAAAGGAGTGACTCTCCACAGTATATCATTGACCCAGCCAGGATTTCTCTTGACTGCACTAGTGTATCTCCGCAAGGACGAGTAGTAGTACCTCGACGAGACCGAAGGAAGGTTCTGGAGTGGGCTCACGACTCCCTTACAGGAGGTCATGCCGGCCGAGTAAGAACTCTCACTCTTTTGAATCGATTCTACTGGTGGCCTCGGGTACGTCAGGATGTTCAGGAATATGTGGCATCCTGCCCGGTATGTGCCAGGCAAAAGCCACTTTCTGGTCGACCTTGGGGCCTACTACAACCTTTACCAATTGCCACAGAACCATGGACACACATTGCCACAGACTTTGTGGTAGATCTCCCTCCTTCGGAGGGTAAGACTGTAATTTGGGTTATTGTGGACCGTTTTTCTAAAATGGTACATCTAGTACCACTGGACAAACTGCCTTCTGCACCTGATTTAGCAAATCTGTTCGTACAACACATCTTTCGAGTCCATGGTCTTCCGCAAAGTTTAGTCTCTGACCGTGGACCTCAGTTTACAGCTCGCTATTGGCGAGCCCTTTGCAAACAGTTCGGGGTTCAGTTGAATTTCTCTACCGCTTTTCACCCCCAAAGTAATGGACAGACGGAAAGAATGAATCGGTCCCTCAAGTCTTTTCTCCGCAGTTTCATTTCAGAGAAAAGAGATAATTGGGTTGCGTTATTGCCTTGGGCAGAATTCGCATATAATAACCATGAACACTCTGTCACAGGCCAATCACCTTTTCAAACGGTTTTTGGTCGTCATCTCAAACCACCTGTTCCAATTCCTGTGGAGGTGGCATCTCCTGCGGCTCAGTCAGCAGCGACTCAATTTCATCACCTATGGTCGTCACTTCAGCATCGTCTTTCGTCTGCAGCACAGAAAGCACAGACAACAGCGAATCGTCATAGACGGGCTGCTCCAACACTACTACCTGGTACTAAAGTATGGTTAAGTACCAAGAATTTGCACCTTTCAGGTTGCTCTCGCAAGTTGGCTCCTAAATTCTGTGGTCCATTTCCAGTGACAGAACGTATTGGATTGGTATTCTACAGACTTCGACTGCCATCATCATTGCGCATTCACAATGTATTTCATGTGTCCCTGTTAAAACCTGTGGTCCACTCACGTTATCATCACCTCACTCAGGATGATGTCTCAGCATCGTCTCCTGGGGACCCGGTCTATCAAGTACACGAGGTACGGGATGTACGATTTCACAATCGTCGGTGGGAATATTTGCTAGCCTGGGAAGGCTGTGGTCCTGAGGAAGATTCCTGGGAACCTGCACGGAACATCCTGGATAAGACTCTGCTGTCCCAATTTCACTTGGACAACCCTGGAAGGCCCGGTCCTTTAAACAGGGGGCGTAAAGTGGGGGGTACTGTTACGATCCCGGTCACTAGCCTAGTGACCGGGCTCTTACCTGCCTCCGCGGCACTGCGAACCGCCGGGTTTCTGGCCTCCAGGGCCGCATGGCAGCGGCGTCTCCTCATGGAGACGCCGTCAGGAACTCCTCCCCCCAGCTCTGGTACGCGCGCGCGCGAGGAGCCGCGTTTTGAGGCGTCTGCACCCGGATGTGCAGACACGCCTCTTTTGACGTCAGCTGATTGAGCAGGGAATTTAAGCCGGGATTTTGAAGATGCAATTCGCCTTGCAATGAGGTTTCTCTTCGGAGTGCTAGTTGCCATCGTTTATCTGCCTGGTTCCTGATCTCTGCCTGCCTGACTCCAGTATCGTCTGCCTGCCTGGTTCCTGACTTCTGCCTGCCTGACTCTGGTATCGTCTGCCTGCCTGGTTCCTGACTTCTGCCTGCCTGACTCTGGTATCGTTTATCTGCCTGGTTCCTGACTTCTGCCTGCCTGACTCTGCTGTCTGCCTGCTTAGACCCCGGTTCGTATCGCTTCCTTGGATTCGTCTGTTATCTCCTAAGACCCAGCAGTCCGGGTCCCTACGGGCTCCTCCTGGGGGGATCTCGGGCTTCCAGGGCGAAGACTCCTAAGCCCTAGCGACCCGGGCCTCTACAGCTCCTCTGGAGGGGTCACGGGTTTCCAGGTGAAGATTCATCGTTTCATCTAGTCTGCCTCCCGTCCGTCTCCCTGCGGCGGTCGGCCCAAGGATCCACTTCCGGATTGGTCAATCACAACAAAAATATTCATGCTATTAGCCGACCTCATCCAAGATAAAAATCCCGACTTCATAGCCATAACAAACTTGGCTCCAAAATACAGATCATGTAATATCTAACATAAGAACATAAAAACATAAGAAAATGCCATACTGGGTCAGACCAAGGGTCCATCAAGCCCAGCATCCTGTTTCCAACAGTGGCCAATCCAGGCCATAAGAACCTGGCAAGTACCCAAAAACTAAGTCTATTCCATGTAACCATTGCTAATGGCAGTGGCTATTCTCTAAGTGAACTTAATAGCAGGTAATGGACTTCTCCTCCAAGAACTTATCCAATCCTTTTTTAAACACAGCTATACTAACTGCACGAACCACATCCTCTGGCAACAAATTCCAGAGTTTAATTGTGCGTTGAGTAAAAAAGAACTTTCTCAGATTAGTTTTAAATGTGCCCCATGCTAACTTCATGCAGTGCCCCCTAGTCTTTCTACTATCCGAAAGAGTAAATAACCGATTCACATCTACCTGTTCTAGACCTCTCATGATTTTAAACACCTCTATCATATCCCCCCTCAGTCGTCTCTTCTCCAAGCTGAAAAGTCCTAACCTCTTTAGTCTTTCCTCATAGGGGAGTTGTTCCATTCCCCTTATCATTTTGGTAGCCCTTCTCTGTACCTTCTCCATCGCAATTATATCTTTTTTGAGATGCGGCGACCAGAATTGTACACAGTATTCAAGGTGCGGTCTCACCATGGAGCGATACAGAGGCATTATGACATTTTCCGTTTTATTCATCATTCCTTTTCTAATAATTCCCAACATTCTGTTTGCTTTTTTGACTGCTGCAGCACACTGCACCGATGATTTCAATGTGTTATCCACTATGACACCTAGATCTCTTTCTTGGGTTGTAGCACCTAATATGGAACCCAACATTGTGTAATTATAGCATGGGTTATTTTTCCCTATATGCATCACCTTGCACTTATCCACATTAAATTTCATCTGCCATTTGGATGCCCAATTTTCCAGTCTCATAGAAACATAGAAACATAGAAATGACGGCAGAAGAAGACCAAATGGCCCATCCAGTCTGCCCAGCAAGCTTCACACACTTTTTTCTCTCATACTTATCTGTTTCTCTTAGCTCTTGGTTCTATTTCCCTTCCACCCCCACCATTAATGTAGAAAGCAGTGATGGAGCTGCATCCAAGTGAATATCTAGCTGATAAGTTAGGGGTAGTAGGGGTAGTAACCGCCGCAATAAGCAAGCTACACCCATGCTTATTTGTTTTACCCAGACTATGTTATACAGCCCTTATTGGTTGTTTTTCTTCTCCCCTGCTGTTGAAGCAGGGAGCTATGCTGGATATGCTTGAAGTATCAGTTTATTCTTCTCCCATGCTGTTGAAGCAGAGAGCCATGCTGGATATGCATCGAAAGTGAAGTATCAGGCACATTTGGTTTGGGGTAGTAACCGCCGTAACAAGCCAGCTACTCCCCGCTTTGTGAGTGCGAACCCTTTTTTCTTCTCCCCTGCCGTTGAAGCAGAGAGCTCTGCTGGATGTGTGTAGTATCAGTTTTTTCTTCTCCCCTGCCGTTGAAGCAGAGAACTATGCTGTATTTGCATAGAAATTGAAGTAACAGGCTTATTTGGTTTGGGGTAGTAACCGCCGTAACAAGCTAGCTACTCCCCCCTTTGTGAGTGCAGATCCTTTATTCCACATTTCCTCTTGCTGTTGAAGCTAGAATGATGTTGGAGTCACAGTAAGCATGTGTACGTTTATTGAATAAGGGTATTGTCTCCAGGCATTAGCCATCATTCTGGCGAGTCACCCACTCTTCATTGGCGGCCTCTTGACTTTATGGATCCACAGTGTTTATCCCACGCCCCTTTGAAGTCCTTCACAGTTCTGGTCTTCACCACATCCTCCGGAAGGGCATTCCAGGCATCCACCACCCTCTCCGTGAAGAAATACTTCCTAACATTGGTTCTGAATCTTCCTCCCTGGAGCTTCAAATCGTGACCCCTGGTTCTGCTGATTTTTTTCCTACGGAAAAGGTTTGTCGTTGTCTTTGGATCATTAAAACCTTTCAAGTATCTGAAAGTCTGTATCATATCGCCTCTGCTCCTCCTTTCCTCCAGGGTGTACATATTTAGATTCTTCAATCTCTCCTCGTACGTCATCCGATGAAGATCCTCCACCTTCCTGGTCGCCCTTCTCTGTACCGCTTCCATCTTGTCTTTGTCTTTTTGTAGATACGGTCTCCAGAACTGAACACAGTACTCCAGGTGAGGCCTCACCAAGGACCTGTACAAGGGAATAATCACTTCCCTTTTCTTACTCGATATTCCTCTCTCTATGCAGCCCAGCATTCTTCTGGCTTTTGCTATAGCCTTGTCGCATTGTTTCACAGACTTCATATCATTTGACACTATCACCCCAAGGTCCCTCTCCTGCTCCGTGCACATCAGCCTTTCCCCCCCCATCGAATACAGTTCATTCGGGTTTCCACTCTCCATATGCATGACTTTGCACTTCTTGGCATTGAATCTCAGCTGCCATATCTTCGACCACTCCTCCAGTTTCCTTAGATCCCGTCTCATTCTCTCCACTCCTTCCGGCGTGTCCACTCTGTTGCAGATCTTAGTGTCATCCGCGAAAAGACAAACCTTGCCTTCTATCCCGTCCGCAATGTCGCTCACAAAGATATTGAACAGGACCGGTCCCAACACCGATCCTTGCGGTACACCACTTAAAGGTCTTCCTGCAATTTATCACAATCTGCTTGTGATTTAACTACTCTGAACAATTTTGTGTCATCTGCAAATTTGATTATCTCACTCGTCGTATTTCTTTCCAGATCATTTATAAATATATTGAACAGTAAGGGTCCCAATACAGATCCCTGAGGCACTCCACTGTCCACTCCCTTCCACTGAGAAAATTGCCCATTTAATCCTACTCTCTGTTTCCTGTCTTTTAGCCAGTTTGCAATCCACGAAAGGACATCGCCACCTATCCCATGACTTTTTACTTTTCCTAGAAGCCTCTCATGAGGAACTTTGTCAAACGCCTTCTGAAAATCCAAGTATACTATATCTACCGGTTCACCTTTATCCACATGTTTATTAACTCCTTCAAAAAAGTGAAGCAGATTTGTGAGGCAAGACTTGCCCTGGGTAAAGCCATGCTGACTTTGTTCCATTAAACCATGTCTTTCTATATGTTCTGTGATTTTGATGTTTAGAACACTTTCCACTATTTTTCCTTGCACCCACCCCGACTACGACTTATTCACCATCCCTCGCAAGGATCACAGAGGAAGAGGCCTTCTCCTTACCATAAAAAAGAAATTCAACATGAAACTAATACCGCACAACCTGCCGAAGAAGTACGAAGTTGCCCTCTTCGACTCGGAGACACTACAAATATGCCTAGTCTACTGCCCCCCCCCCAAGCTCCTAGATGGCGAATTATCCCCACTCTTAGAATACTTAATCTCAAACATCAACACAAAAAAACCTACCATCTTACTAGGGGATTTCAACCTCCACACGGACTCCATCCCACGATCTCAAAGCTGCCAAACTCTACTCGATATGCTCTCCAGCTTCAACCTGCACCAACAAGTGAACTTCCCCACACATAAAGCTGGTCACACTCTAGACCTGATCTTCACCAACCACCACTTCACGGATCCACAAATATCATCCAATCCAGTCCCCTGGTCGGATCATTTCATCATACAATGCAAGATACAAATACAGATCAACATCTTAAAGGATGCCACCAACTGACCATCATTCAAATACCGACCCCCCTTCCAACTCGACCAACTACAACAAGAGCTCTCTAAACAACTCGCCAACTTAGACCTCTCTAACTCCAACAACGCCATTCATTCCTGGCTCCACCTCACTGAACAAACCGCCAACAACAAAAACCCCATAAAAACCAAAAAGATTTAAAAAACCGGTAATAAAAACAACCCCTGGTTCAACTCACATCTCAGATCAATGAAATGCAACCTAAGAAAATTAGAAAAGGAATGGAGAAAATCCAAATGCCCAGCAACCACTCAACGTTACCGTGTGCTACTCATTTCATATAAAAAGACAATCATGAACACCAAACTAGACTACTACAGTCAAAAGATAAAGGATTCCTCAAACAGTTCTAACGCTCTGTTCAACATCGAAAGAAACCTAAGCGAAGAAAACAACCACAGCACAGCCACAACAAATACAAATAACCTAAGCCAAGACCTAGCCCTGTTCTTCAAGAACAAAATAAGCAAGATTACCAACTCCTTCAACACCCACTCAAACACAGAGGACCTTAACGTAAAATCTACCATAACACCCTGGGCGAACTTCGTTCCAATTTCCAACAAAGACGCCGAAAACATACTAACAAAAACGAACCCAGCGCGCCACGAGCTAGACACAATCCCAATCCGATACCCGAAAGAAATGGCGCACGTCATCGCCCCGACCATTGCAGCTATCATAAACAAATCTCTCAAAGAAGGGATACTCCCACCCCAACTAAAAACAGCAACTATCACTCCAATCTTGAAAAAGAAGAACCTTGACCCTGCTGATCTGAATAACTACCGCCCCATCTCAAACCTCCCACTACTCGCCATGTTGACTGAGAAAGCAGCCTTGATTCAACTTAACGAGCATCTAGAAGACAACAATATCCTTCATACATCACAACATAGATTCAGAAAAAACAGAAGCACTGAAACTCTACTAATCAACCTATCAAATAAATTAATCAGAGGCCTCGATGACAAACTAAATCACCTACTAATCCTACTTGATCTCTCCGCGGCGTTCGACACGGTTGACCATCAAAGCCTGATTTCAAGTCTTGCGCACATCGGTCTGGCCGGCAAAACACTAAGCTGGTTCACCTCCTTCCTAAAAGATAGATTCTTCAAGGTCACCGTTAACAACAATGCATCCAGCCCCCTCCCCCTTGATACCGGGGTACCACAAGGCTCCGCACTATCTGCCACCCTCTTTAATATTTACCTACTCCCACTCTACCACTTCATCTCAAGTCTTGGCATAACATATTTTATGTATGCAGATGACATTCAACTACTCATCCCCGTATCCAACACCATCGAAGAGACTCTGAACTCCACAGCCAACCACTTAATCGCCATCAGAGACAAACCAAACCAGCTAAAACTATGTCTCTATATGAATAAAACCGAATGCATCCTCATAGGTAAACACAACACAGGGTCGACAACTTCCTACAAATCGACAACACTTGCATTCAACTCAAAAACACAACAAAAGACCTCGGAATCTGAATTGACAATGAACTCAACTTAAAAAAGAACATCGCAGCGAAAACGAAAGAAGGCTTTCAGAAACTCCACATCCTGAAACACCTAAAACCACTTATACACCATCATGATTTCCGAACCGTGCTGCAATCCCTCATCTTTAACAGCCTCGACTACTGCAACTCCCTTATGATCGGCCTCCCAAAATCCACCATAAAGCCACGCCAAATGTTGCAAAACGCCGCCGTCAGAATCCTCACTGGCAAGAAGAAATCAGATCATATCACCCCCGTTCTGAAAAGTCTCCACTGGCTACCAATAGCACAAAGAATTGAATTCAAAACTCTGACAATTGTCCACAACACAATATTCAAAGAAGCCAACCCCACCCTCAATGACATGATTCACCTTCACAAAGCGAAACGATCTACTAGAACAGCATGCAAACTGAATCTAGACATACCTTCCCCCAGCATTGCCAAACTGACCACCACGAGGAACAGAGCCTTCTCAATCGCAGGACCCAAATTATGGAACTCCCTACCTCACTACCTAAGTTCACTCAGTGACATTAAATCATTTAAAAAGGAACTCAAAACCTGGTATTTCAACCTAACTTTCCGTGATGGCGTAGGTTAAGCCGTCCACAACTTCCTACCTCATTCCTCTCCTACGCACGTCTCGCTCGAACCCCCTCAAATGTCCTCCCCCTCCCCGCACCTATCTATGCACTCTGCCCTCAATCCCCCCATTTTTAAATGATTTTATCGTTTGTTGTAAATTGTTCTTTTCAGATTGTAATCGTTGCTCCCCTTTTCCTATGTCCCGTAATCTGTTCACAGTTTATTAAGTTGTTCCAATGTTATCAAATTGTATTAAGTTGTTATCTTGTAAACCGGAATGAAGGCAATCCGCTATACTTCGGTATATAAAAGCCTCAAAATAAATAAATAAAATAAATAAATATATTAAAAAGTAAGATGGGAGAGTTAGAGTGTATAGCACTGGATGAAGAGGTAAATATAACTGGCATCTCAGAGACCTGGTACAAGGAGGATAACCAATGGGACATTGTGATATCAGGGTACAAACTATATCGAAATGTCAGAATGGACAAATTGGTGGAGGGGTGGCACTTTGAGGTCCATATTCAAAAGCCATTTAGATGGATAACGTAACAGATATCTATCTAAATGGCTTATCAGGCCATATTCAGCTCTTATCTGGCTAATAAGTAAGCAGCTAGAACTTAGCCAGATAAGGTAGGGGCAATTCCAGGGCCGTAACTGGAAGGCTTTGAATTAAGCAGCTAACTTCGATATTCAGACTTTGCAGGGTGACTTAGCTGGCTAAGTCTGGTCAACTCAAAGAACTGTCCTAAAATTAGCAGCCTATAGTTAGCTGCATTACTGAGTAAGGGATACATTGTTAAAGGCCTGCGCAGGCATTCACGTGAGCATGGGTCTTAGCACTCGCAGATGTTATAAAATCCGATACTCGTGCACACGTGCACCCAATTTTGTATCGGCACAAGCACGGGAAGTGGAGGGGAGGAGAGGAGAGGAGAGAATTTTCCAATTCATGCGCGACAATGCGATCTGGCCTTCGCCCAGGTCCCAATCCCCCCCTAACTGACCTTCCTCCCTTTTTCCCTCTCCTCCCTGACCCCTAAACCTGCCCTACCTACCCTAATTTTTTTGTTTTCCCACTTACCTGCTCCTTTGAGCATAAGTAAGTTGCGCGCGCCAGCAAAGGGTGCTGTCCCAGCCGGCTCCCTGCATCCTTTTGAACCCGTCACTTCCGCGCTACCCGGAGATACGTGCATGGCCGGACCATTTTCAAAAATGTGCTTGGTGGGCGTTCGGCCGAGCTACGTGCACATCTCCCAGTTTTTGCGCGCACCAGGCATTAAAAATTTAGCCGTACAGCTGCAAAGTAGCCAGATAAGTATATCCAGCTAACTTTGCTATCCAGACTGTGTCTGAATATAGACCTCTATATGTTAAAGAGAGAACTGAGTCCAACAGGAGAAAAGTTCTGCAATGTTGAATCTTTATGGAGAGAAATTCCAGGTGAAAAGGGGAATAATATAGTAATGGGGATGTATTACCGCCCACTGGCCAGAATGAACTAACAGACAATGAAATGCTAAAAGAAATTTGGGAAGCTAACAAAATCAGCAGCACAGTGTCAATGAGTGATTTCAATTACCCCAATACTGACTGGGTGAATGTCACATCAGGACATGCTAGAGAGGTAAAGCTCCTAGATGAAATAAATGACTGCTTCATGGAGCAGCTGGGACAAGAATCAATAAGAGGGGAAACTATTTTAGACAGAGTCCTTAGTGGAACACAGCATTTGGTGCGAGAGGAAACAGTGTTGGAATTACTCGGCAATAGTGATCTTTATCTTTATTCAAATTTGGTAATTGCCTAAATACTAGGCGATGCAGAAGTAAAAAAACCACACAAAATTTTAAACATAAATTGTACAAATACATCACAACCCACAATCAGGCGTATTACAAGATGTAAAAAAAATACTAAAACACCATCCAGAAGACTAATAGAATGGCTGCCTAAATAGCCGTTTTCAAAGAGTGCTTGAAGGTCTTAATTAAATTTGACTTAACTGGAGGGAGCAAAAAGAGAAATCTACAGTGACAGCATTTAACTTTCAAAAAGGTGACTATGATAAAACAAGGAAAATGGTAAGGAAAAACTGAAAAGACCAACTCCGAAGGTTCAAAGTTTAGCTCAGGCACGGACATTGTTTAAAAATACCATCTTGGAAGCCTTGAGCAGACCAGGGTTCAATTCCCACTGTTGCTCCTTGTGACCTTGTATCACTCCATTGCCTCAGGTACAAACTTACGGGCTGATACAGTAAGGAAGCGTAGGAAAAAGTGCGGCAGTGCCGGGCGCCCGCTCATTTGACGCGCGCACATTTTGGTTCACAAGCCGCTCAATTCAGTATTCAAATTAGACACAAATCCAAGTGGCGGTAAACGAGCGTCAAAGCGCGTCAATGAAGCGGTAGGCGTTCGCAATCCATTTTACTGTATAGAGCGGTATACAGCGCCTCTACAGTATCCAGGGTGCGCTGGTACCTGTCATTTCAAATGTCATTCCACCAGGTAAGTGGACGGTTCTTTTCTACAGACCCCACATGGACCTTCTCGCCTGCCTTGAGCGACTGGCCGGACGTCCAAGGTCGCGGCTTCCGTTCATGGACCTTCCTGCCTGTATCCGGGCGTCCATGATATTAGGGGAGTCACTAAAACAGAATTTTGTGTCTCAGAGCCAGTACATGCACGTTGTCCATGGCGCTGTCCGATAGGAAGCTGACTGAACACCACACTAACGCCAGGGTCAGGGTAGGCGGTAAATATTCAGGTTAAAGACGTGGCAAATAAGCTGGTTAAAAAGGCGATAAATTGGGCGCACGTTACTGTATCAGAGGGAATAGCTAATCCGATCATTAACATGTCATATACATGCGGCGGGTGGAAAGGGATACGCGTCTTTTTTGGCAAGCGATAAGGACGCGTAAAAGCCAATACTGAATCGTGGGTCCGCCTTGCGTGCTCAAAATGTGCGTCCAAAGCGGGTTAGAAACAGGGTAACCGCGGCCGCACTTTACTGTATCGGCCCGTTAGACTGTAACCCTCTGGGGACAGGGAAATAACTACAGTACCTGAATGTAATCCGCCTTGAAGTGCTGAAAAAAAAAGTGTGAAGAGCAGAATATAAATCTAAATAAAATAAATATTTATTTGAAGGTTTTTTATACATCGGTTTACATGGAACAAGCAGAAAAACAACGTTAAAAATGCAAGGGAAAAGGGAAAGAAAAAACATCTCAGGTCCTTAGAGAGGGTTTACACAGTTCAACAAAGTTAATACTTAATGCAGAGAGTGTAAAAGCAAAAATGGGGAGAACTAAAACAGCAACAGGAGGGAGTGAGCAAAGCAAAAGCTCTGCAAAGGGGATTGGATCGGCTGATAGGGAAAGGAGGAAGGAGAGGGGGAGGCGGAGTTATGCAAAGGCCTGATGGATGAGCAGCTTGGGATCCTGCCAGGAATTTGTGACCTGGACTGGCCACGTGGAAACAGGATGCTGGGCTTGATGGACCTGTTAAAACGTGCTTGCAGGAGGCACATTGACAGTTTTCCAATTAAGCCACCAGTCTGTCCAGTTAATAGCGGGGTCTTTCAGATCTCTCTAGTTATTCATCCGACAGGCTCCCCAACTGACCCAGAGCCCTCACCCTGTTCTCTAAGCCCTAAAACCTGAGATATACAGACTGGCTCTTCATCAGAAGCAGCACCTTGCACGGATATCTACAACGTGTGTGCTGCAGGTTTTGTTTTTAAAATTCAGGGTTACACGCGCAAGTCTTGGCCCTGCCCAGGAACGCCCATACACGCCCCTTATTCCTCGTGCGCATGGGTACAACATATGCGCATATTTTACAGCTGTTTAAAATCTGTGTTGCTTATGCATATCTGGCTATTTTTGCAGAAGCAATGTTTTTAAAATTGTTCTATATATAGAGTCTGCGAGTACAAGGCCTTGCACCTAATTTTCATACTGACTCTCTACATGTAGAGTCTGCGAGTACAAGGCTCTGCAGCTAATTTTCCCTCTCCACGTAGAGTCTGCGAGTACAAGGCCCTGCAGATAATTTTCCCTCTCCATGTAAAGTCTGCGAGTACAAGGCCCTGCAGATAATTTTCCCTCTCCATGTAGAGTCTGCGAGTACAAGGCCCTGCACCTAATTTTCCCTCTCCATGTAGAGTCTGCGAGTACAAAGCCCTGCAGATAATTTTCCCTCTCCATGTAGAGTCTGCGAGTACAAGGCCCTGCAGATAATTTTCCCTCTCCACGTAGAGTCTGCGAGTACAAGGCCCTGCAGATAATTTTCCCTCTCCATGTAGAGTCTGCGAGTACAAGGCTCTGCGGCTAATTTTCCCTCTCCACGTAGAGTCTGCGAGTACAAGGTCCTGCAGATAATTTTCCCTCTCCATGTAGAGTCTGCGAGTACAAGGCCCTGCAGATAATTTTCCCTTTCCATGTAGAGTCTGCGAGTACAAGGCCCTGCAGATAATTTTCCCTCTCCATGTAGAGTCTGCGAGTACAAAGCCCTGCAGATAATTTTCCCTCTCCATGTAAAGTCTGCGAGTACAAGGCCCTGCAGCTAATTTTCCCTCTCCATGTAGAGTCTGCGAGTACAAGGCCCTGCACCTAATTTTCCCTCTCCATGTAGAGTCTGCGAGTACAAGGCCCTGCACCTAATTTTCCCTCTCCATGTAGAGTCTGCGAGTACAAGGCCCTGCAGATAATTTTCCCTCTCCATGTAGAGTCTGCGAGTACAAAGCCCTGCAGATAATTTTCCCTCTCCATGTAGAGTCTGCGAGTACAAGGCTCTGCAGATAATTTTCCCTTTCCATGTAGAGTCTGCGAGTACAAGGCTCTGCAGATAATTTTCCCTTTCCATGTAGAGTCTGCGAGTACAAGGCCCTGCACCTAATTTTCCCTCTCCATGTAGAGTCTGCGAGTACAAGGCCCTGCAGATAATTTTCCCTCTCCATGTAGAGTCTGCGAGTACAAAGCCCTGCAGATAATTTTCCCTCTCCATGTAGAGTCTGCGAGTACAAAGCCCTGCAGCTAATTTTCCCTCTCCATGTAGAGTCTGCGAGTACAAGGCCCTGCAGCTAATTTTCCCTCTCCATGTAGAGTCTGCGAGTACAAGGCCCTGCACCTAATTTTCCCTCTCCATGTAGAGTCTGCGAGTACAAGGCTCTGCAGATAATTTTCCCTTTCCATGTAGAGTCTGCGAGTACAAAGCCCTGCAGATAATTTTCCCTCTCCATGTAGAGTCTGCGAGTACAAGGCTCTGCAGATAATTTTCCCTTTCCATGTAGAGTCTGCGAGTACAAGGCTCTGCAGATAATTTTCCCTCTCCATGTAGAGTCTGCGAGTACAAGGCTCTGCAGATAATTTTCCCTCTCCACGTAGAGTCTGCGAGTACAAGGCTCTGCAGATAATTTTCCCTCTCCACGTAGAGTCTGCGAGTACAAGGCTCTGCAGCTAATTTTCCCTTTCCATGTAGAGTCTGCGAGTACAAAGCCCTGCAGATAATTTTCCCTCTCCATGTAGAGTCTGCGAGTACAAGGCCCTGCAGATAATTTTCCCTCTCCATGTAGAGTCTGCGAGTACAAAGCCCTGCAGATAATTTTCCCTCTCCATGTAGAGTCTGCGAGTACAAGGCTCTGCAGATAATTTTCCCTCTCCATGTAGAGTCTGCGAGTACAAGGCTCTGCAGATAATTTTCCCTTTCCATGTAGAGTCTGCGAGTACAAGGCTCTGCAGATAATTTTCCCTCTCCACGTAGAGTCTGCGAGTACAAGGCTCTGCAGATAATTTTCCCTCTCCATGTAGAGTCTGCGAGTACAAAGCCCTGCAGATAATTTTCCCTCTCCACGTAGAGTCTGCGAGTACAAGGCTCTGCAGCTAATTTTCCCTTTCCATGTAGAGTCTGCGAGTACAAAGCCCTGCAGATAATTTTCCCTCTCCATGTAGAGTCTGCGAGTACAAGGCCCTGCAGATAATTTTCCCTCTCCATGTAGAGTCTGCGAGTACAAGGCCCTGCACTTAATTTTCCGAATTTATACACTTAGAAAGGAAAAGCATGAACATTTCACAAACTCCAATATTTCTCAATAACAACCAAAAAATCGACTTAGCAAAGAAAGTTCGAAATCTCGGAGTAATAATTGACAATGAACTAAACCTCAAACAACACGTATCAATAAAGGTTAAGGAAGGATATGCTAAACTCATGATACTAAGAAAACTGAAACCATTACTATCCTTACCAAACTTCCGTACTGTACTTCAATCTCTGATTTTCGCCAGCACAGACTATTGTAATGCTTTGCTACTAGGCCTACCCAACACTACAGTAAGACCTCTACAGATTTTACAAAATGCTGCAGCTAGAATTCTCACTGGAAAAAAACAAAAGAGATCACATAACAGATTCACTCGCCACCCTACATTGGCTTCCCATAGAACAAAGAATACAGTTCAAAGCACTGTGCTTAATACACAAACTTATCCACGACGATAAAGCAGAATGGCTGAAGACAGCACTTAGAGTACATGTCCCACACAGAAATCTAAGGTCAGCAAACAGAGCACTCCTTCCCATTCCTTCTGTGAAAACCGCAAGACTTACCCAAGTGAGGGAGCGAGCTCTGTCTCTAGCCGGTCCCATATTATTAAAAAAGCTGAAAACAGCGGAGAGTCTTGCCGCGCCCCTCTCTCCTCAGCCGGCCTATCAGGAGCCGACTGAGGTCACTTTAAATTCGCAGCAACGTCGACGGCCTCCCTCCTTGCCGCTCCCTTGTCTCTCTCTCTGCCAGGGCTCGCGCGGCCCATTCGGGGCAAGAGCCCACTCACCCCTTAGGGTGAGCCGCGCAGAGCAGAGCTTTCAGCGATAAACAATATAAAGGAAAACTTCCCCGAGGCTACAAAAAAAAAGCTGAAAACAGCGGTGAGTCTTGCCGCGCCCCTCTCTCCTCAGCCGGCCTATCAGGAGCCGACTGAGGTCACTTTAAATTTGCAGCAACGCCGACGGCGTCATGCGCCCTAATGCGCCTGCCCCTTAGTGCGCCCCTTTGTGACCCCAGGACCCAGGGCTCACAACGCTAAACGCAGTTTGGACCTCGCCTTTCTCCTTATCTCTCTTACTCCAGATCTCTGCAGACAATTAATCTAACCACATTCCTTCAAATCAGCTTATCCCCCCTCACAATCACCCAGACAACCTCGCCAGTCCTCACATCTCTGCACTCCTGAGCTTGTTCGAGTACCTCCAGCGTGATCCAGCAATCATCCTTCTCAGCATTCATCCCTCCAGCACTCACCCAGCGTGATCCAGCAATCATCCTTCTCAGCATTCATCCCTCCAGCACTCACCCAGCGTGATCCAGCAATCATCCTTCTCAGCATTCATCCCTCCAGCACTCACCCAGCGTGATCCAGCAATCATTCTTCTCAGCATTCATCCCTCCAGCACTCATCCAGCAATCATCCTTCTCAGCATTCATCCCTCCAGCACTCACCCAGGGTGATTCAGCAGTAGTCAGCCATTCCAGCATTCATCAAACCTCCCTATGCAATCATCTAACTCACTCAAACTCTCAACCAATTTTTCTCTAACACAACAGTTCAGAATGACACCAAGATTTCCAATCCCTATTCTTCAACACAACCTCCTCACCACAGGAAAAACCACTATGCTACACAGATCTCGCAACTACACAGCCCTCAGCACAGGAAAAACCACTATGCTACACAGATCTCACAACTACACAGCCCTCATCCCAATTATGATTTCACCTCTTACCCAATTACTAGGCCTAACACTATTCTCCCTTACGCTATTCAATGCACAATCTCTCACCAAAAAATCCCTAATTCTCAATGACTATCTCATAGACTCCAATCCAGACATTTGTGCCATAACAGAAACCTGGCTCAAACCAACGGATATTGCAATAATAAATCAACTCCCCACCCACCTCTATGATTTCTTCTCCCTCCCTCGTCTCAAAAAACGGGAGGGGGCATTCTTTTGGCAGCCAAAAAAGATCTGAAATTTTCCCAACTCTCAGCAAAATCGGATTCTAAACTAGAAATAGGACTTTTCAAAACAGCCCAACTCCAAGTCCTACTTGTCTACGCCCCTCCGGGCCTTCTGGATTCAGATGCCTCCCCCATTGTAGAAACAATTACAACACACTTGAATCTGGAATCCCTGGCTATAATTTTAGGAGATTTTAATTTACATGTCGACAACCCTACGCTCACCACCAATTGCGAGGCATTACTCACTGCTCTCTCAGCCATGGGCTTTAAGCAGATCATCAACAAGCCCACCCATAAAGCTGGCCACACCTTGGACCTCATCTTTGTAAATGCAGGGATCAATTACACCTTCCCCCCTTCTTGCACTCTGGTCCTGTGGTCAGATCACTCACTAATCACCGCCACTTTCACTCTGACAGAATTCAGAAAAACTCTCCCTTCGAAATCCTCATTTCTCTACAGAAGACCCTACTCTTCCAACGACCTCAGCAAACAGCTTGCTTCAGAGCTTCCTCACATTAACCTCTTTGACCCTAACTCAGCTATCCTTTCCTGGAGCAACATCACTGAGGCAGTAGCAAACAAACTATGTCCTCTCTCAACAAAAAAACTAAACCCGAACCCAGCAAAAAGACAACCGTGGTTCACAAACAACCTTCGTAAACTCAAACAGAGTCTAAGGCAGAAAGAAAACAAATGGCGTAAGGCCCCCTGCCCCAGCACCTTAGCCGCCTACAAACTAGCTCTCCATCACTACAGGAACTCCACCCTAAGATCTAAAAGGGATTACTATGCTAGCAAGATCCATGACCTTGTATTTGACGCAAAAGCTCTTTTCGCTTACGTATCTAAGCTGACACATATCAACACTCCAGATATTCCCATAGACCTAGCTCAATCCAAAGCTGAGGAATTGGCTATTTTCTTCTAAGACAAAATATCTAACCTGCTAAAGCGATTGACCCCCAGTAACACTTCTCTCACTATTGCTCTTCAGATACTAAACAAAGGAACGTCCTTTGAATCATTCGAACCCATCACAGCCTCTGAGATCCTTTTGTTACTTAAGAAAATGAAACCTTCCTCCCACCCCTTCGACCAAATACCTACAAAGCTCCTCCTTCTAATATCGGAAACAATTTCCAAAACACTGGCAGATATCATCAACTGCTCTTTATCCCGGGGACTATTTCCAGATGACCTTAAACTAGCTTCTCTAAAACCGCTCTTAAAGAAACCTAATCTAGACCCCAAGGACCCCAACAACTTCCGCCCGATCTCCAATCTTCCATTTATTGCCAAGATCATGGAAAAGCTGGTCAACACTCAACTCTTTAACTACATTGAAGATCACAAAATACTGTACCCCTCCCAATATGGATTCCGTACAGCTTTAAGCACGGAAACTCTACTCATATCCCTGACAGACCATATCATCATGGGTCTAGACAAAGGCCAATCCTTTCTACTTATTCTCTTAGATCTTTCGGCCGCATTTGACACCGTTAACCACTCCATCCTCCTCAATCAACTGGCAAACATAGGAATTACAGGAACTGCACTATCATGGTTCAATACATTCCTCAGCAATAGAGGCTATAAGGTCAAAATCCATAATAAAGAATCCTCCCGCTAAACTTCATCTTTAGGAGTTCCTCAGGGCTCCTCCCTTTCCCCTACACTCTTTAATATATACCTTCTTCCGCTTTGCCAACTGCTAACCCACTTGAAACTAATTCACTTCTTATATGCCGACGATGTGCAGATCTTGATCCCCATTAAAGAAACCATCACCAAAACTCTTGAATTTTGGGAAATCTGCCTTCAAGAAATCAATCTCCTTCTCACTAGTCTAAATCTGATATTAAATACGGCTAAGACGGAACTTCTTATCATCTCACCAGAAAATAGTAACCTCCATGTCTTCCAACCAACCCACTTACTACCCAAACAAGGGACTTAGGAATAATTATCGACAACCGTCTTAACTTAAAATCCTTCATCAAACAACAAAAGATGGCTTCTATAAACTACAGGTTCTGAAAAGAATCAAACCTCTCCTTCACGTGCGAGACTTCAGAACGGTCCTTCAAGCAGTTATCTTTTCTAAGATAGACTATTGTAATTCTATCTTACTTGGTCTCCCCTTCCACATCCATTTAACCCCTTCAGATGCTCCAGAACTCTGCTGCGAGAATTCTGACTAACACCAGGAGAAGAGATCACATCTCTCCCACTCTCAAGAACTTACACTGGCTGCCAATACACTTTAGAATTATCCACAAATCAATCACCATCATCTACAAAGCTATCCATCACCATGCTATGCTTGATCTACAAATCCCACTCAGACACACATCCACTAGACCCATCAGAGAAGCCTACAGAGGATCACTCCTCGTTCCCCAAACCAAAACCACTCACCATTTAACTTTCAGAGACCGAGCCTTCTCCACAGCCGGACCTTCACTATGGAATTCTATTCCCCCGGATCAGAGACAAGAACCATGCCTACCTACATTCAGAAAAAGGCTTAAGACTTGGCTATTTAAGCAAGCCTTCCCAGATCCCAATTGAATAACAGCAATATCTTATAAGAGACTTCACAATATAATGTAAATAGTTAATCCTAACTGCTCTGTTATCTTGCTCTAATTCTCTCCCCAGTTATATAAACCTTGTTGTAATGTAACTTTATGACCTCTTTGCACTTGCTAATGTTTCGTTTCTGCGTTCACACCCCCTTGTTATATGTAAACCAGCATGATGTGATTTTTAATCACGAATGCCGGTATAGAAAAACTCTAAATAAATAAATAAATAAATAAATAAATTATGGAACTCCATGCCCCTTGACCTTAGACTCCAGAGCAATCATAAACTTTTCAAAACGCAGCTCAAAACCTGGCTTTACATACAAGCCTTCAAGAAAAAAAAAATGATGCAGGAAACCAAGCAAAGATATGCGGCATAAAGCACCGAATACCTAATTTAACGATCCTTACTGAATTATTTTAACCTTTTTAACTGTAGGCAACCTTCAGGAAACATTGCTATGCAACACTCATTCCCCAAATAAACACCTTATTGTTACCGAATACTAATGGCACCACCTAGGTAATGTATGACCCATATTTTTTTATATTGGTGCCCTATTGTAAACCGTTATGATGGTGAATAACTTAATGACGGTTTATAAAAACTCTTAAATAAATAAATAAATATTCGCAGACAAATCGCTTCTTAGATGGATAAGTTATAGTCAGCTCTATGGCTGATCTCACACATAACCAGATAAGTAGTGCTGCCCTGACCCACCCACTTTCTGTGCAGCTAAAAGATAGCCAATAAGTCATAAGAACATAAGAAAATGCCATACTGGGTCAGACCAAGGGTCCATCAAGCCCAGCATCCTCTTTCCAACAGTGGCCAATCCAGGCCATAAGAACCTGGCAAGTACCCAAAAAACTAAGTCTATTCCATGTAACCATTGCTAATGGCAGTGGCTATTCTCTAAGTGAACTTAATAGCAGGTAATGGACTTCTCCTCCAAGAACTTATCCAATCCTTTTTTAAACACAGCTATACTAACTGCACTAACCACATCCTCTGGCAACAAATTCCAGAGTTTAATTGTGCGTTGAGTCACTTATCCTCCATCTTATGCCTGGCTATAATGCCTACTTATCCAGCTATTGAGCACTGAATGCGCTTTGAACATGCCACCCCTTCTTAAAATCCAAATACTCTACACCCACTGGCTCAGCATTATCCACGAGTTTATTCACCCCTTCAAAACACCAAGGCAGATCTGTGAGGCAAGACCTCTTTCCAGACTGTGCAAGCAGGAAGAGACTGGCATCAGCACAGGGACACCTCACCTGGGCTTACGTTAAGCTTCTCCATCAGACCGCATGCTTTTTGCAGAGTTTCCTTCTCCACCCTTTTATAGGAGCTGGTCAGTTCAAGCATGTGCCAATGAACCCAATAGGTTCGTGCCAAGGATCGCCAATAGACCTGTGGGGCAGCAACAGACAGTCAGAAGGATCTCAGTTCTCCGATCTGCGCTGCTTACCTGCTCAAAAGATAGGAGGGATTTATCAAAAGACATTGATGCCCATACCCTCTGCCCACCACCACAAAATAAAAAGGTTCAGCTAACAATTATGTGTGCAGAAGACGCATGGCACCTGCCCTGGAGAGCCGAGGAGGGAGCTGTGCACTATCCAGTTCTCTCTTTATACTGCCCCCGCCACAGTCTGCCCGCAGCCACAGGAGCCACGTGGGCAGCGTAAGTGCTGCAGATGAGGAGGGGGCCTAATGGCAACTCTTGCTTGGGCACTATTTTCACAGCAGCTACAGAGACAGAGGGCATGCGAGCTTATGGCCCTAACTGGTCTCTGGTGGGAGACAGATTAGGAGAGACTCCAAGAAATAGCTGATCGTGCAATTTAAACTTGTTCAGGGCCTTGCTATTTATGCCAAAAGCTTGCCTGAAGTCCCTACCGTAGAGGAACATTCAGCCTGATGGGGGAAAACACCAACATTGCAGTCAGGTAATAAAAGGCGGGCGTGAATCAGTCAGCAATACAAAGAGCAAGCCAACCTTTCCTGCAAGTATTGATTGTTTGCATAGAGTCAGTCAGGCCTGACCTCTCAGACAGAACCCAAGAGACCACAAATCAAATAAATACATAATTTTCTGCCTTGCAACATTGAGGGGGGAAGGCTTTGATTGGCCATTTATATGTTGGGAACCGGTGCAGGACAAGAGCTTGTGTGCGCATTTAACAAAGCTAAAATCAGACTGCAGTAAAAAGAAGGGTTTTCAGAATATCTGAATATCCATGAGATAGATTTGCATAAGAACATAAGAAATTGCCATGCTGGGTCAGACCAAGGGTCCAACAAACCCAGCATCCTGTTTCCAACAGTGGCCAATCCAGGCCATAAGAACCTGGCAAGTACCCAAACACTAAGAAGATCCCATGCTACTGATGCAATTAATAGCAGTGGCTATTCCCTAAGTATAATTGATTAATAGCCGTTAATGGACTTCTCCTCCAAGAACTTATCCAAACCTTTTTTAAACCCAGCTACACTAACTGCACTAACCACATCCTCTGGCAACAAATTCCAGAGTTTAATTGTGCGTTGAGTGAAAAAGAATTTTCTCCGATTAGTTTTAAATGTGCTACATGGAATGGACCCATAGTCTTTTATTATCCGAAAGAGTAAATAACAGAGTCACATCTACCCGTTCAGGACCTCTCATGATCTTAAAGACCTCTATCATATCCCCCCTCAGCCGTCTCTTCTCCAAGCTGAAAAGTCCTAACCTCTTCAGCCTTTCCTCATAGGGGAGCTGTTCCATTCCCCTTATCATTTTGGTTGCCCTTCTCTGTACCTTCTCCATCGCAATTATATCTTTTTTGAGATGCAGCGACCAGAATTGTACACAGTATTCAAGGTGCGGTCTCACCATGGAGCGATATAGAGGCATTATGACATTTTCCGTTCTATTAACCATTCCCTTCCTAATAATTCCTAACATTCTGTTTGCTTTTTTGACTGCTGCAGCACACTGAGCCGACAATTTTAAAGTATTATCCACTATGATGCCTAGATCTTTTTCCTGGGTGGTATCTCCTAATATGGAACCTAACATTGTGTAACTACAGCAAGGGTTATTTTTCCCTATATGCAACACCTTGCACTTGTCCACATTAAATTTCATCTGCCATTTGGATGCCAAATCTTCCAGTCTTGCAAGGTCCTCCTGTAATGTATCACAGTCTGCTTGTGATTTAACTACTCTGAATAATTTTGTATCGTCCGCAAATTTGATAACCTCACTCGTCATATTCCTTTCCAGATCATTTATAAATATATTGAAAAGCACGGTCCAATTACAGATCCCTGAGACACTCCACTGTTTACTCTTTTCCACTGAGAAAATTGACCATTTAATCCTATTCTCTGTTTCCTGTCTTTTAACCAGTTTGTAATCCTCAAAAGGACATCGCCTCCTATCCCATGACTTTTTAGTTTTCGTAGAAGCCTCTCATGAGGGACTTTGTCAAACGCCTTCTGAAAATCCAAATACACTACATCTACCGGTTCACCTTTATCCACGTTTATTAAACCCTTCAAAAGCATGAAGCAGATTTGTTAGGCAAGACTTCCCTTGGGTAAATCCATGTTGACTGTGTTCCATTAAACCATGTCTTTCTATATGCTCTACGATTTTGATCTTTAGAATAGTTTCCACTATTTTTCCTGGCACTGAAGTCAGGCTCACTGGTCTATAGTTTCCTGGATCACTCCTGGAGCCCTTTTTAAATACTGGGGTTACATTGGCAACTCTCCAGTCTTCAGGTACAATAGATGATTTTAATGATAGGTTACAAATTTTAACTAATAGATCAGAAATTTCATTTTTTAGTTCCTTCCGTACCCTAAGATGCATACCATCCGGTCCAGGTGACTTGCTACTCTTTAGTTTGTCAATCTGGCCTACTACATCTTCCAGGTTCACAGTGATTTGGTTCAGTTCGTCTGACTCATCACCCTTCAAAACCATCTCCGGAACTGGTATCTCCCCAACATCCTCATCAGTAAATACGGAAGCAAAGAATTCATTTAGTCTTTCTGCAATGCCCTTATCTTCCCTAAGAGCCCCTTTAACCCCTCAGTCATCTAACGGTTCAACAGACTCCCTCACAGGTTTCTTGCTTCGGATATATTTTTTAAAGTTTTTATTATGAGTTTTTGCCTCTACGGCCAACTTCAGTTCAAATTCTCTCTTTGCCTGTCTTATCAATGTTTTACACTTAACCTGACAATGCTTATGTTTTATCCTATTTTCTTCAGATGGATCCTTTTCCAATTTTTGAAGGATTTTTTTTGGCTAAAATAGCCTCTTTCACCTCACCTTTTAATCATGCTGGTAACCGTTTTGCCTTCCTGCCACCTTTCTTAATGCGTGGAATACACCTGGACTGCGTGTCTAGGATTGTATTTCTAAACAATGTCCATGCCTGTTCAACACTTAACCTTTGCAGCTGCTACTTTCAGTTTTTTTCTAATTATTTTCCTCATTTTATCAAAGTTTCCCTTTTGAAAATTTAGTGTTAGAGCTGTAGATTTACTTATTGTCCCCCTTCCAGTTATTAGTTTAAATTTCATCATGTTATGATCACTATTGCCAAGTGGCCCCACCACAGTTACCTCTCTCACCAAATCCTGTGCTCCACTGAGAATTAAATCTAAAACAGCTCCCTCTCTCGTTGGTTCCTGAACCAATTGCTCCATGAAGCTATCATTTATTACATCCAGGAACTTTATGTCTCTGATGTTACATTTACCCAGTCAATATTGGGGTAATTAAAATCTTCAAGTGTATAAATACTCAGTTTTATTCTCACAATCAGTAAGACATGGCAACTCCACATATGTCTAAATGAAAGAGTATCAGTCCCCCGACACGGTCCCGTGTTTCGCTGGTGGCTGCATCGGGAGGGACCACAGTAATAATAGAATCTGCAATATAAATACATACAGCCTTGGTGAAACATAACATATAAGGCTACTACTACATCATAATCAAAATGTATATGCATACCTTTTAAATGGAGCGCGAGCACCCTCACCCTGTCAACTTATTTAAAGAAGAAGACTTGGCGCCAAAACAGATGCCATCGCGAGAGGTTCAAATCCAGCCCTGCCCCCACCATTTAGCCGAATAGGTGCCATTCGATGTCTTTATTAAGGCCACTAGGATGAATGGTATTCAATGTAAAGATTATGATTAAGATCTGATTATGATGTAGTAGTAGCCTTATATGTTATGTTTCACCAAGGCTGTATGTATTTATATTGCAGATTCTATTATTACTGTGGTCCCTCCCGATGCAGCCACCAGCGAAACACGGGACCGTGTCGGGGGACTGATACTCTTTCATTTAGACATATGTGGAGTTGCCATGTCTTACTGATTGTGAGAATAAAACTGAGTATTTATACACTTGAAGTTTTGGTGGAATTTTAAGTTTTATCCTTGCACGATTCGTTTTGGTTGCTTGCTTATGTGCAAGATTCGCTTCTGTTGTCTCATTTGGCTTATTCCGGTTTGTGGAAGCTTTAAATGGCTACCGATGAAGCTATATTCAGCTATTCTGAAGAAGCGGTGAACGCCGTACTCACAGATGTCCCGTTCTTTGCTGAACCATCTACAGATTCCGTTCTCCCACCTTCATGGTCTGAAGTGATAAATGTACAGAAACGGTTAACCAGGGCTGAGCTGCATTCCTTAACGCTCATTGAATATTGCCGGGTACGCCGGATTCCCAGAGGTCTCCGGATACAAAAAGAACCAAGACTACATACAGAGAATTCAGCGTTTATAACACGCTGGAACCAAATCCTAAACAAATGCTCCCTTGACCTCATGGTTCTTATCATTGAGTCAAATAAGGAGTTACAAGTTACCTTACAAGAAGAACTTTCAGCTAAATTGGATCTTATAAAACATACTTCACCTGTGGATGTATTTCAGCAACATCTTGAGGAATTTCAGGACAATTTAACCCGGTTTCGCAACGATCTGAAAGCTGTCAAATATAGCAAGTTCCAGCGCGACGAGACTGATTATAGCTCTGGTTACGTTTACAAATGGATGGCAAAGAAACCCCAGAAGGTGGTGTCTTTTGCCCAAGGATCGTCTATTTCTTCATCAGAGGATTCTTCAGGCGAGGATCTCCCCCGTGGCCATGGACAAGGACGTCGGGCCCGCGGAGGTCCCACCGCCATTCAAGGACCACCACTACCAGTTGTACCGGCTTTAGCAGCTCCTGCTTCTTCGCGCTATTCTTCTATAGCGGCTAGAGATGTGAATCGTGTGATCGATCGTCTTAACGATCAATTTCGGCTGAAAGGGGGAGGGAATCGGATCGTCGCAGTTTGGGTTTTTTAAATATCGTGTAAATCGTGTAAATCGAAAACCGGCACACTAAAACAACCCTAAAACCCACCCCGACCCTTTAAAATAAATCCCCCACCCTCCCGAACCCCCTTAAAATGCCTTAAATTACCTGGGGTCCAGTGGGGGGGAGGGGAAGGGGGAGGGCGGGAAAACCGGCACACTAAAACAACCCTAACACCCACCCTGACCCTTTACAATAAATCCCCCACCCTCCCGAAACCCCCCCCAAAATGGTCTCCCAATCCCTATCCTGTGCTGGTAACCAACATTTGTCACTGATAGACCCTCCCTCTCCTCCTCTCCCAATCCCTATCCTGTCCTGGTAACCAACATTTGTCACTGATAGACCCTCCCTCTCCCTCCTCTCCCAATCCCTATCCTGTCCTGTAACCAACATTTGTCACTGATAGACCCTCCCTCTCCTCCCCTCCCAATCCCTATCCTGTGCTGTAACCAACATTTGTCACTGATAGACCCTCCCTCTCCTCCTCTCCCAATCCCTATCCTGTGCTGTAACCAACATTTGTCACTGATAGACCCTCCCTCTCCTCCCCTCCCAATCCCTATCCTGTCCTGTAACCAACATTTGTCACTGATAGACCCTCCCTCTCCTCCTCTCCCAATCCCTATCCTGTGCCTGTAACCAACATTTGTCACTGATAGACCCTCCCTCTCCTCCTCTCCCAATCCCTATCCTGTCCTGTAACCAACATTTGTCACTGATAGACCCTCCCTCTCCTCCCCTCCCAATCCCTATCCTGTCCTGTAACCAACATTTGTCACTGATAGACCCTCCCTCTCCTCCCCTCCCAATCCCTATCCTGTCCTGTAACCAACATTTGTCACTGATAGACCCTCCCTCTCCTCCCCTCCCAATCCCTATCCTGTCCTGTAACCAACATTTGTCACTGATAGACCCTCCCTCTCCTCCTCTCCCAATCCCTATCCTGT